>NW_006791939.1:38487-70616 GCF_000442215.2 Lipotes vexillifer | reverse complement strand
TAGGGAAGTGAGAAGAAGAAGGGAAGGTGACTAATTATCCCTGTTATCAAGCTCCTTCCACTGCGGAGCCCCCACTACAGGATTCCCCCTAATACAGGATGCCCCCCACTACAGGATCCTCCCACTGCAGGATCCCCCGATTACAGGATGCCCCCATTGTAGGCAACAGGAATCGGCACACCAGGGAGCCTGGGAGCCAGCACAGAGAGGCAGCTGGGGTCCTGGCTGAGTCTGCTCCTGGGGATGCTAAGCCTGCCCCAAGGAGGCCAAGGGGTCTCCGGCAGCAGGGGAAGCCCCAGGCAGAGAGGTGCTGGCATTTGGAAGTGAGAGGAGGCCAGGGTGAGGGGCTCTGGCCGCCAGCCCTCGCTAGACTGAGAGTCTCCTGCTGTCCTTATCAGAAGACCATGGGTAACTGAGCCACCATGTGGACTTCAGAAGGTCAAGGGTACATGTTATAGTTTTGTCACCCTTGTCTCACATCTGTGGTGGATCCTGCAGACTGACTCACTCAGCATGTATGCCACCCCCTCCTTCCATGCCTTGTATCTCTGGAAAACCTGAAATCTACATTTCCTAGACACCCATGCTGTTAGGCTTCTGCAGGTGGCTTCAGCACCTCTGCACAGATGCCTGCCTGAGATCTAAAAGGTGGAAGTGGGCAACACATGGAGGTGGAGAGATGGGGCTCCAGAGTGGCATGGAATAGAGGGGTCTGGTTCTTCGACAGTAGCAGCATCACAGACAGTGTGTTTTCCATGGCAACAGTCTTGGGTGGAGTCAGGTGATTGTCTAGGCTGTGTTATTCCTGGCTATGGGGCCTCTACTCTTGGTTCCCTTGTGGTCCTGGAATCTCAGTCTTAACACCCAGGAATAAAACCCCTCTGCCCAAACCACAAAAAGTGGATTCTTCTACCTGTAACTAATCACTGCAACCAGTACAAATTCAGATTCTGAAATCACCTCCATTGTTTTTCCTGTGCAGAAGAAATACAGAAAACTTAAGAAAAACAAGTAAGAATCATCTGTAATCCCACCATCTGGAGGTAATCTCTGGAGTATTTTTGCATGTTTTCTATTTTTTTCTATAGTCAAAATGACAGTTTGTATTATTCTCTGCCAGCTTTTCTCACTTAATGTGGATTATAAATGTGTCCCAGTGGCTTTGTCCATGAGGCCTTCAGCTCCCTAGACCAAATCAGGTTCTATTCACTTTTTTAAACCACTGTATTGATGTACAATTGTCACAGAAAAGGCTGTACCTATTTAATGTATGCAACCTGATGACGTTGGATATAAGTATACATCTGTGAAACCATCACCAGTCTATGCCATAAATACATCCATCACATCCAAGTTTCCTCCACCCTCTTTCTTTATTATTGTGATAAGAACATTTAACAGAAGATCTACCCTCTTAGCCAAGTTCTAAGTACATAATATGGCTTTATGAACTATAGGCACTATGCCGTGCAGATCTCTAGAACTTACTCATCTTGCATACCTGACACTTTGTACCCTTTGACCATCACCTCCCCATTTCCCTCTCCCCAGGCCCTGACGACTACCCTTCTACTCTCTTCTAAGGGTTTGGCTATTTTAGATTCCTCATATAAGTTGTATTATGTAGCATTTGTCCTGTGTCTGGCTTACTTGACTTAGCATAATGTCCTCCAGGTTCATCCATGTTGTTGCAAATGGCAGGATTTCCTTCCTTTTTTTTAAAGCTGAATAATACCCTATTTTGTGTATATACCACATTTTCTTTAGCCATTAATCAGGCGATGCGCATTTAGGTTGCTTCCATGTTTTGACTATTGTGAACAATGCTGCAATGAACAGGGGTGCAGATAGCTCTTTGAGGTCCTGATTTTAACTCCTTTGTGTATGTAGGTGAGATTGGTGGATCATATGGTAGCTCTATTTCTGACTTTTTTGTCTGGCTTTGGTGTCAGGGTAATGCTAGCTTCATAAAATGAGTTTGGAAGTGTTCTTTCTTTCAGTTTTGGAAGAGTTTAAGAAGGATTGGTACTAATTCTTCTTTAAATGTTAGGTAGAATGGTAGAATTTCCTGTGAAGACCTGACCCTAAGTCTTGCTTTGTTTAGAGGTGTTTGGTTAATGATTCAATCTCCTTATTTATTATTGGCCTGTTCAAACTTCAATATCTTCTTGGCTCGGTCTTGGTAGGTTATATGTTTCTAAGAATTTATCCATTTCTTCTCAGTTGTCCAATTTATTGGTATATAATTTTTCATAATAGTTTCTAATAATTTTTTTTATTTCTGTGGCATCTGCTGTAATGTCTTCTCTTTCATTTATGATTTTATTTATTTGAGTCTTCTCTTTTTCCTTAATCGTGCTAAGGGTTTGTCGATTTTGTTTTATCTTTTCAAAAACCACCTCTTAGTTGCATCTATTTTTTCTGTTTTTCTATTTTTTAATTTTATTCATGATCTGATCTTTATTTTTTTTTTTCTTTCCTTCTGCTAACTTGTGCCTTAGCTTGTTCTTTTTCTAGTTCCTTGGGGTGTAAATTTAGGTTATTTGGGATTTTTTCTTTTATGATGTAGATATTTATTGATATCTCTTGGTACTTTCCATTTGTCTCAAAATATTTCTAATTTCCCTTTAAGTTTCTTCTTTGATCTAATGTTATATTGTTTAATTTCTATGTATTTATGAATGTCCCCATTTTCCTTCTGTTATTGATTTGTAATTTCATTCCATTGTGGTCAGAAAAGACATTTGGGATGATTTCAATCTCCTTAAATTTGTTAAGACTTGTTTAGTGATCTGGTGATCTATAAGGTGATTTATCCTGGAGAATCCACCTGTGCTTGAGAAGAAGGTGCCTTCTGCTGCTGTTGGATGTTCACTACATATCTGTTTGGTCCATTGGTTTATAGTGATGTTCAACTTTGCTGTTTCCTTACTGATTTTTGTCTGGATATTCCATCCATTATCGAAATTAGAGTATTCAAGTCTCCTACTACCATTTTATGGCCATCTATTTCCCCTGTTATATCTGTAGATGTTTGTTTTATATATTTAGGAGTTCTGATGTTGGATACATATATTATTTATTTATTTATTTATTTTTATATACATTTAAAAAATTGAAGTATAGTTAATTTACAATGTTGTGTTAGTTTCAGGTTTACAGCAAAGTGATACATATATCACATATACATATATATATATGTGCTATATGTATATATACACATATATGTATATGTATATATACATATATATATGCTTTTTCAGATTCTTTTCCATTATAGGTTATTACAAGGTATTGAATATAGTTCCCCATGCTATACAGTAAGTCCTTGTTGTTTATCTATTTTATGTATGGTACTATGTATATGTTAATCCCAAACTTATTTTATTTGTTTGTATTAAAATTTTTTAAAGGTTACTTTACATTTTTAGTTGTTACAAAATATTGGCTATATTCCCCATATTGTACAATACATCCTTGAACATATCTTACAACCAGTAGTTTGTACCTCCCACAGTCCTACCCCAATATTTCCCCTCCCCCCAATGGTAACCACTAGTTTGTTCTCTGTAACTGTGAGTCTGCTCCTTTTTTGTTATATTCACTAGTATGTTGTATTTTATAGATTCCACATATAAGTGATTTCTTACAGTATTTGTCTTCATCTGTCTGACTTATTTCACTTAGCATAATGGCCTCCAAGTTCATCCATGTAGCTGCTGCAAATTTCATTCTTTTTTTGGCTGAGTAGTATTTCATTGTGTGTACACACACACACACACACACACACACACACACACACACACATATATATATATATATATACCACACTTTCTTTATCCACTCATCTGTTAATGAATACTTAGGTTGCTTCCATATCTTGGCAATAATAATGTTGCTATGAACACTGGGGTGCATGTATCTTTTTGAATTAGTGTTTTGGCTTTTTTTCAGGTACACACCAGGAGTGGAATGGGTGTACATATAATTGGTATATCTTTGTCCACCTGCCTCTGGGGAGCCTGATAGACATGTCTCATGTGGGGCCCCTACAAGCAGAACTGGAAACACTTGATGTCCTTTTTGCTCAGAAGCTTTGCCCCAGGTTAGTCAGACTCGTGTAGCCTGGTAAAATCCTTGGCATCCTGGAGGAGACAGCTGTGGTGAGGGAAAGTGGATGGAAAAAGGATGGATCAGAGGATTCTGAAGATGGCAGTGAAGAAACTCATAGGACATGGCTCACTATGGGAAATGCTTTCCAAAGCTTATGAGGGCTTACGATGCAGGGGAACCTGAAAAAAAAATGCCCCACCTCCTCTCAGTGATGCTTAAAATTACCAGTAGTGGAGAATCAGAAAGGAGGGGTGGGGAAAGGGAGATGGAGGAAAGTGAGGTGGAGAGGAAAGAAGACAAGGCAGCAGTTGATATCAGGAGTCTGAAGTTACAGTATAGATGGGCAGTCTGTTGTCACATTTTGAGGCTGTTGCTTCATTCTTTGTTGATTTTAATGCATTCCCACCAATCTCCTTTTTCCCCATAGGAAGTGCAAACTTCAGGTGCAGGATTTATAGGATACTGGCCAGAACTTCTGGAGCATGTGGTCTGGAGCCAACACTCATGGATGCTGAAGCTCAGGAATAGCACCAATGGCTGAGCACAGTTCAAGGACAAAGCAGCCTTTGGCTCCCTTGAAGACATTCATAAACTTTTGCAAAGAAAAGCACCCTGGTTAACTTCTTCACCTACCTCACGTGATGGGTGGAGCAGAGAAAAGTTTCCATACACCTGTGCTGTAAGAAGCTGAAGTTCATTTCAATGCCTGTGAAAATATTATGAAGGTCCTGAATATGGTGCACCTGGACTGTATCCAGGAGGTGCAAGTGGACTGCACTTGGCATCTCTCCACCCTGGCCATGTTTGCTCCTTTCTTGGGCCAGATGAGTAATTTGCAGAGACTCCTTCTCTCCCACATCCACATGTCTGCCTTTGAAGGGAAGGAGCAACATTAACTTGTCCAAATTACGTCTCAGTTTCTCAGGCTGCACCACCTCTGGAATCTTTATCTGGAATCTCCCTCCCTCCTTGAAGGCTACCTGGACCAGATGCTCAGGTGAGAGTACACCAGTGGCCAAGTACTTGTGAACACACTAGAATGTCACCCGGACTGCTTCCCTTGCCGCTCTATCCTGAGTGGTGGTACCCCACAGCCATACAAAACAAGGTAGGGACTAAACTGGTACAGTGGCTCTTGAAAGGGACACCCTGCTAGAGAGGTACAGATTACAGACTCTGATGTTTGGATCTAGAAATGGAGGGTTTGTGATTTCTTCCTTTGGAAGAGGTGTCTATGTTCGAATGACTTAAAAAAAAATAGGTAAGTAAAGAGGACATTGAAGTGGGGAAACCACATCAGACCAGAGCATTTCTGAAGAGAACCTCTATGCTCACAAGGTTTGTGTCCACAGTGAGCCTGTCTTAAATTCCCTGTGTGTAACAGTTGTTGCATAAGATAAAGTAATTAATATATGGGAAAATCATGATTCTGGAGATGGTGGTAGTGGAGCAGAGCCCAAAGGACAATAAACAGTGATAGAAGGTTTGTAGATCATGCAGGGAAATAAGTGAGCCCCTGCAGACTGGCAACCCCCATTGATGTTGTGGGACCTTGTGCACATTGGTTCTTTATGCATGTCTCCCTAGATCCTCACTTGGCCAGGGATATAGGCATCTGGAGCCCAAGCAAGGACTGAAGGAGTCTGAGTTGAGATCATTTTTTATCTCATCTCCCGATACCACACTTAGTGATGTCCACACTTGATTGAGACTCTCTCAGGCTCTGCTCTTAGCATGTTCTAGTACATTCCATTATCTTTGTTCATCCTCATAAGGAAGTGGAATATGTTGTACTCAGCTTGATGATGGAAAAGAGAATTTTCAAGATATTGTGAAGTGACTCAGTCACGAAGACTCAGCCTAGAATGAGACGGAGTAATCAGTATATTGACCCTCATCAGATGGTCAGATTAACCTTGGCCCTGTAGAAATCATTTGTCTCTCAACTGGAGCTCACCTGCCACCTGAGTTTCCAAGAACTAATTGCTCGGTTTCTCTCCAGGTACCTGAGGACCACCTTGGACAACCTCTCAAAAACTAACTGAAGGCTTACAGAATCAGATTTGACCCATCTGTCCCTATGCCCAAACATCAGTCAGCTAAAAGGCCTGGATCTGAGTGGTGTCACTCTGACCAACTTTAGTCCTGAGCTTCTCCAAGTTCTAGTGGAGAAAGTTGCAACCATGCTCCAGGATTGGACTTAGATTAGTGTGGGATCATAGACTTCCAATTTGAGCCCATCCTGCCTGCCCTGAGCCATTGCTCCCAGCTCAGGTCCTTCAGGCTGTGTGGGAACATCCTCTCCATGGCTGTCATGGAGAAGATGCTGCTACATACCACTGGGCTGCCCTGTTTAAGTCAAGAGTTTTATCCTGTCCCTCAGGAGAATTATAGCCCTCAGGGTGTTCTGCTCAAAGGGAGACTTGCGCAGCTTGGGGCTGAGCTGTTTGAGATTCTGAGAGACTTATCACAGCCCAGGACCATCTGCCTTAGCCTCAGCCCCTGTCCTCACTATGATGATGACATATGCAATCACATGGTGCCCATTATATACTGCTGTAATACTCATGTCTAGTTGGCTGCCTCTATCAAAAGCTTTCTTCTGGGCACATGGAAACTGAAATCTAGGACATAGGTACATTATGAAGGGAAAACACACTCAAGGTTTTTGATACCTCCTCAGTGTGAATAGGTAAAGGAATGGTGATCCAGGATGGGTGCAGGATTGCACTGGAAATGTAGGCCCTGGGAGGTGATGGGACTTTCAGGAATATGTGCTTTTACAGTCAAATATGAACCTAGATTTTTGGAGGCGGATATGGGGTTGAGACCTACATGTTAGAGTTACCCCTGGGTGGCTAGCTGTAAAGGAATAGTCAGAAATAAAGAGATCCACAGTGAAAACTGACTGCTGCCTTCCATGGTATATTATTCTGTTTTCTCAGTGTGTACCTCAGGAATCTCCAGTTATTGATGAAAAAATAAAAGGCACCGAGTTGTTTATGATCAGCAACCTTACCATTGTTGCAAGTTCCTTATTTTGTCTGAAGCATCTTACATCTTTGCTTATTTCTTTGGCTGTTCAGAAGGTTAATACAAACAAAGGAGAACATATTCAGTGTCCAATGAACCACTGGAGTGAAGAGCTCTTGGCAGGGCTCTCATTGCTGACTCAGGCTATGACCCTGGCCATGAGTATTTTTCACGGTTCTCACAGTGGGTCTATACACTTCAGTTCCTGGCCTTTGCATGTGCTGAGAAAGGTTTCACTGCAAAGAGCAAGGTGCCAGTTCTGGAAGGTGTTGTCAACACTGTTAATAAGACTCTGGTCCTCACCATTCCATGACTGTCAGGGTGAGTAGAGGTCCTTATTGATTTAATGTAGTTTTGGCCAGACATCCAAATTCCTTTTAGCAAAATATTAAAAGAATATATGCATTTAACATGACTTTATTATTTCCATTCCACATTAAAAATTGTATCCTTTTGTGGGGTTGTTCACTTCAATAAGAGATGATATTATTCCCATTACAACTCCTGTTTCTCCATATCAGGGAAGACAAGGATAACATGTTTGACATCAGCATTTCAAAATATATAACAAAATATCTGTTATGTATTGGTTACATACAACTCATAGTTGGCCCTTCTCATCATCCGTTCAATTTCCTCAGATTCAACCAAGTACAGATGGTGTAGAACTATATTTACTATTGAAAAATATCCATGTGTAAGTGAAGTAGTTCGACCACATGTTGTTCAGTATTCACCTGTATATATAGACACACACGTAGAAGAGGCTTACAAGGTTACAGAGGCTGAGAAGTCCCACAGTCTACTGTTTGTTTGCTAGAGAACTAGGAAAGTCTGTGGTATAATTCAGACCTAAGCTTAAGGCTGAAAAGCAGTGGAACTGATGGTGTAGCTCCAAGTCAAGCCTCAAGGCCTGAGAACCAGGGAACCACTGGTGTATGTCCTGGAATTTCAAGGCTCAAGAACCAGTAGCTCCAATATTCATGGCCAAGAAGATAGAGAGGGAGACAGTTTGCCCTTGTTGTTACATTCAGGACCCCAAAAGATAGTATGATGCCCACCCACATTGGTGAGGGCTGATCTCTTCACTCAGTCTACTGATTCCAATGGTAATCTCTTTCCAGAATGTGCTTACAGATCCTCCCAGAATTAATGTCTGACCTGCACTTTGGGCATCTCTTCTCACAGTGAAATTGACACATAAATTTAATCATCACAGTGGGTCTAAAAAAAGTGCACTCAAATGAAGGCTCCCTGCTAAGGATTCAGATGATAGTATTGTTGACTCTGGGGAGGAAGGGGATATACGGCTGGGCGGACATTAGGCAAGAGCTTCATTTTCCCCCTAAAATGAAGATAATGATGCATACCCGGCTTATGGAATTTTTAGTAGGATCCAATGAGATGGTGCTTGTTGAGGGTTTCACCCTGGAGCTGCTGAGTAAGAGCTCATTATTGACTAAGAGGTTCTTTTTCCCTTCTAGTGGACATCACAAGTATCTCATCCCTCTAGCTTAACCTCTATTCCTTACAACAGTGAGAACAGCAATACCCAAGGCCTGAAAGGGAGTCAGATTTTACATATGGCCACCAACGAATCATGATCCACCAAAGCTGCTCTAGCAGCCAGTGCAGGGAGAGGGAAGGTGAGAGCATTGGAGAGATTAGATTCATCTCTACTGATAGACATTCTGAGCCTCAGGTCTCCTAGGCCACTCACTGGTCCATCAGACCAGAGGATATAAAGTAATTTTGTAAGCAGAACTGAACACTTCAGAATTACAAAATTTTTTTCTGTCCTGCAAATGCTAGTTGAGCATAACTATTTTCAGAGTGATTTATATAATGTCAAATATACAAATTATAGAGGTAATTTAGTACTTTTAAAGAATGCAAGTGGGTAATTTAAAAAATGTCTTACTTGGTTTGGAGCCTCAAAACAAATGAAATTTTAAAACTTTTAAAGATCAATGAACAAAAATTGTTTATTTTTCTTTTTTTTTAATGTTTATTTTTAATTTATTTTTCTTATTAGTCATGCATTTTAAACACATCAGTGTATACATGTCTATCCCAATCTCCCAATTCATCCCACCACCACAACCCCCAACCCCCGCCACTTTCACCCCTTGGTGTCCATATGTTTTTTCTCTACTTTGTCTCAATTTCTGCTCTGCAAACCAGTTCATCTGTACCATTTACTAGGTTCCACATATATGCGTTAATAGACGATGTTTGTTTTTCTCTTTCTGACTTACTTCAGTCTGTATGCCAGTCTAGATGCATCCACGTACCGACAAAAGACCCAATTTCGCTCCTTTTTATGGCTGAGTAATATTCCATTGTATATATGTGCCACATTTTCTTTATCTATTCGTCTGTTGATGGGCATTTAGGTTGCTTGCATGACCTGGCTATTGTAAATAGTGCTGCAATGAACATTGGGTTGCATGTGTCTTTTTGAATTATGGTTTTCTCTGGGTATATGCCAGGTAGTGGGATTGCTGGGTCATATGGTAATTCTATTTTTAGTTTTAGTTTTAGTTTTTATTTATTTATTTTTTAACATCTTTATTGGAGTATAACTGCTTTACAATGGAGTGCTACTTTCTGCTTTACAACAAAGTGAATCAGCTATACATATACATATGTTCCCATCTCTCTTCCCTCTTGCATATCCCTCCCTCCCACCCTCCCTATCCCACTCCTCTAGGTGGTCATAAACCACCAAGCTGATCCCCCTGTGCGATGCGGCTGTTTCCCACTAACTATTTTACGTTTGGTAGTGTATATATGTCCATTACACTCTCTCACTTTGTCAAAACTTACCCTTCCCCCTCCCCATATCCTCAAGTCCTTTCTCTAGTAGGTCTGTGTCTTTATTCCCATCTTACCCTTAGGTTCTTCATTACCTTTTCAATTTTTTTTCCTTAGATTCCATATATATGTGTTAGCATATGGTATTTGTTTTTCTCTTTCTGACTTACTTCACTCTGTATGACAGACTCTAGGTCCATCCACCTCACTACAAATAACTTAATTTCGTTTCTTTTTATGGCTGAGTAATATTCCATTGTATATATGTGCCACATCTTCTTTATCCATTCATCCAATGATGGACACTAAGGTTGCTTCCATGTCCTGGCTATTATAAATAGAGCTGCAATGAGCATATTGGTACATGACTCTTTTTGAATTATGGTTTGCTCAGGGTATATGCCCAGTAGTGGGATTGCTGGGTCATATGGTAGTTCTATGCGTAGTTTTTTAAGGAACTTCCATACTGATCTCCATAGTGGCTGTATCAATTTACATTCCCACCAACAGTGCAAGAGGGTTCCCTTTTCTCCACACCCTCTCCAGTATTTGTTGTTTGTAGATTTTCTGATGATGCCCATTGTAACTGGTGTGAGGTGATACCTCATTGTAGTTTTGATTTGTATTTCTCTAATAATTAGTGATGTTGAGCAGCTTTTCATGTGCTTCTTGGCCATCTGTATGTCTTCTTTGGAGAAGTGTCTATTTAGGTCTTCTGCCCATTTTTGGATTGGGTTGTTTGTTTCTTTAATAGTTGTGGCCTCTCCCGTTGCAGAGCACAGGCTCCGGATGCCCAGGCTCAGCGGCCATGGCTCATGGGCCCAGCCATTCTGCGGCATGTGGGATCTTCCTGGACCAGGGCACGAACCCATGTCCCCTGCATCAGCAGGCAGACTCTCAACCACTGCGCCACAAGTGAAGCCCTGTTTTTTTAATATTGAGCTGCATGAGCTGTTTATATATTTTGGAGATTAATCCTTTGTCCGACGATTCAGTTGCAAATATTTTCTCCCATCCTGAGGGTTATCTTTTCGTCTTCTTTATGGTTTCCTTTGCTGTGCAAAAGCTTTTAAGTTTCATTAGGCCCCATTTGTTTATTTTTGTTTTTATTACCATTACCCTAGGAGGTGGATCAAAAAAGATTTTGCTGTGATTTATGTCAGACTGTTCTTCCTATGTTTTCCTCTAAGAGTTTTATGGTGTCTGGTCTTACATTTAGGTCTCTAATCTATTTTGAGTTTATTTTTGTGTATGGTGTTAGAGAGTGTTCTAATTTAATTCTTTTACATGTAGCTGTCCAGTTTTCCCAGCACCACTTATTGAAGAGACTGCCTTTTCTCCATTGTATATTCTTGCCTGTTTGTCATAGATTAGGTGACTGTAGGTGCCTGGGTTTATCTCTGGGCTTTCTATCCTGTTCCATTGATCTATATTTCTGTTTTTGTGCCAGTCCATACTGTCTTGATTACTGTAGCTTTGTAGTATAGTCTGAAGTCAGGGAGTCTGATTCCTCCAGCTCCATTTTTTTCCCTCAATATTACTTTAGCTATTCGGGGTCTTTTGTGTCTCTATACAAATTCTTAAGATTTTTTTGTTCTAGTTCTGTAAAAATGCCATTGGTAGTTTGATAGGGATTGCATTGAATCTGTAGATTGCTTTGGGTAGTATAGTCATTTTCACAATACTGATTCTTCCATTCCAAGAACATGGTATATCTCTCCATCTGTTGGTATCATCTTTAATTTCTTTCATCAGTGTCTTACAGTTTTCTTCATACAGATATTTTGTCTCCCTAGGTAGGTTTATTCCTAGGTATTTTATTATTTTTCTTGCAATGGTAAATGGGAGTGTTTCCTTAGTTTCTCTTTCATATTTTTCATCATTAGTGTATAGGAATGCAAGAGATTTCTGTGCATTAATTTTGTATCCTGCAACTTTAACAAATTCATTGATTAGCTCTAGTAGTTTTCTGGTAGCATCTTTAGGATTCTCTATGTATAGTATCATGTCATCTGCAAACAGTGACAGTTTTACTTCTTCTTTTCCAATTTGTATTCCTTTAATTTCTTTTTCTTCTCTGATTGCCATAGCTAGGACTTCCAAAACTATGTTGAATAAGACTGGCGAGAGTGGACATCCTTGTCTTGTTCCTGATCTTACAGGAAATGCTTTCAGTTTTTCACCATTGAGAATGATGTTTGCTGTGGATTTGTCATATATGGCCTTTATTATGTTGAAGGAGGTTCCCTCTATGCCCAATTTCTGGAGTGTTTTATCATAAATCCGTGTTGAGTTTTGTCAAAAGCTTTTTCTTCATCTATTGAGATGATCATATGATTTTTCTTCTTAAGTTTGTTAATATGGTGTATCACATTGATTGATTTGCATATATTTAAGAATCCTTGCATCCCTGGGATAAATCCCACTTGATCATGGTATATGATCCTTTTAATGTGATGTTTTATTCTGTTTGCTTGTAGTTTGTTGCAGATTTTTGCATTTTTATTCATCAGTGGTATTGGTTTATAATTTTAAAAGTAGACTTTATTTTTTAGAGCAGATTTAGTGTAAGAGTAATACTAAATAGAACGTACAGAGTTTCCATCTAACTCCTTGAAATCAGGTGAGTGATAAAAAAGGCATAACCAAAAATTTGAGAAATATTTTATTTGGTGGTCTTACTGAGTATTATAGCCCAGGAATATGGCCTCTGAGATAGCTCTGAGGAACTCTTCCAAAGGGATATGGGAAGAGCCAGAGGATATAAGATCAGTTGCTGAAAAAAATTTAGGGAAACATCAAAAGGTTACTGCTTATGTCAAAAATGACACATCTTGAGTTAATGATTTTTATGCTTTACTATGTATGGAAAGATGCAAGAGTCTGGGCTTATCGAACTTATTCATTTGATATGCATCTTAACTACCTAGGGCCTCTATCTTGTTTTCTCCACCCCTGAATTCCAGTCAGGGCACATTGTCTTGGGGGCCTGCAGTGGCTGATGGCTTTTTGGCTGCAATATCCTTTGTTTACTGAAATGGCAGGCAGTGTACTTTGTCCACAGGCAAAAGCTTAGGAGAAGAACACAAGTGTAACTGAGAGAGAGAAAGTCTATTGAGTCCCATCTGAGATGCACCTGCTCCCTGGATTGTGGAAATGAATCTGGGACTGGAGAGCAGTTGGCATCAGGATTGGTGTAAAGCTCTTCTCCAGGGACTCTCATCAGACTGACATATGTATCTATACAGGAGAGGATGCTGGGCCTGGTCTGGTCAGTTGTCAATGAATGTCCTGAGTGCTGGACTCTGAGTCACCTCCTTCCTGCAGGATCGTCTCGTCCATGGGCAGAGACTGGGTGTGAGGGGCTCCTGGAAAGGGGTGACCTCAGAATACCACACAGGGGCTTAGTGACACTAAGAGGACTAGCTGATGGGTGTGTGAGGCTGACTCAGTCCTCAGGACACGTCACAGTGTCTCAGCCCACCCCACGTGTCCGCTTTTCCAAGGTCTAAAGAACTATGTCCTGAGAACATGGAAATTCTGTAATAGGAAAAAAACCTTTGTATTCTGTTTCATAATAGCCCATGTCTGGAAGTTTTAATGAGCATTAAGCTAAAATACCTTTGTTTAGCTCACAGGAAACATCCTGACCAGGCCCACTGGTGAATGGCTGTAGGAAGGAAGAAATTAACACATCTTCTCTGGAGTCTGGTCAGAACCAGAACTTTACCTCTTCCCCATTTATTATAAAAGAAGCCTGAATTCTAACTTAGGGAAGTTAGTTTTTAGAGACACTAGCCCACCGTCTTATTGGTCTGCTGGCTTTCCAAATAAACTCGCGATTCTTTTCCCCAGCAACTCGTCTCTCAATTTATTGGCATGCTGTGCAGTGAGCAGAACAAAGCTTGGGCTCAATATCAATTCCAGTTATAGAGTCGGGTGTGCTTCTATATATACATTCAGGGGACATCATTTGCTTTCCAAGACCACTATGACTTTTGTTGACTCCTTTTTTTTTTTTTTGGTGGCTTTCCTGGAGGCAGTGTGTTGCAAGTGTAAACCACAATAATGAAACTGCAGCACAGGTGACCATCAGAGGAACTACCAGGCTGGGTGTGCTCCCTGGTTTGCAAAAAGTGATGGAAAGCATTCTCTTGCGTCCCATGATTGAGAAGCTTCCAGGCAGAGCTACACATCCATCCCACCCTTGATATGTGACCACCCCCAATATCTGATCAAAATTCCTCACTTCATGCTCTTGGTATCTAGTCATCATTGGCTGCCTTCAGTAGGAATCCTGTTAAGTTGATTAAGCCAGAATCACCCACCCCCATCAGTCCCGATGTCCCCTCTTAGTAATATGCCAACCACAAACACCCTTGTTCTCTGGCTGTAAATCCCCACTCATCCCTATTTTATTTGGAATGCAGCCCTGTTCCATACTGGGGTCTCTCATCCACTATTGCAACTGTCCTTCATAAAATTTGCCTTCACCACTTTACCACTGTCCGTTTTGTGATTTCTTTGATAATTCTTTCACAGCTGGTTTCTCCTCAAGCAGACAGGCACCTCTGAATATCCTAAATAAAGAGAGTGACCAAACTTGGAGCCTTTCCAAAGGAGTTCCTTCATTTTCCTAAGAGAATTAGTAACAACTTGCCACTTTAAAAACTGGTTCTTCCTGTTTGCTGTTTTAAATCTACAGCCTATGAGCTGTAGATTATCAATCACTGAGGTCTGTGTCACTGCATCAGCAGCCACTCAAGGAAAAATGCTTGTTGAATGTGTTAAGGCTGCAGCTCCCAGGTGAGAAAAAGGGAGGGTTTGACCAGATCTTCCATGTGATAACCCAGGTGCAATGGGGCTGGCCTCATTTGTGTGTTAGAATATATGTAGACACACTTAGAAGTAGTCATGACCCTCTAGGATGGAATGCACCACATGACAGAGAAAAATAAACAGTCCTCAAATCCATGCCTGGCCAATGCTAGGAAGGAGTGCAGGAGAAAAGGATTGGGATAGGAGAATATGACACAATTGGGTGAGAGAAGCCCTCATTTAGAGACTTGTTAAAAGTTGAAATTGACACATGGAAGACCTGCAACCCTCCCCCTCCACATAAGACCTTGGCTGAGCCTGGCCTGATTTCCTGGTGCAAGAATCCCTAAAGGTCCTGGAGAAGGAAACCTGTTATGACTTCAGTGAATGGGGAAGGGTGAAGGGGGAAGTTCTTGTGGACATATCACCCCCATTCACAAGTTCCAGTGTCCCTCTTTATAAATCTTGGATCCAGGTGGATTCTGGGGCCCTCTCCTGCACAGGGTTAGGGCCAGGTGTCCTGCAGGTGAATCTTCTCCAGAGCATGGACCAAAGAATATGTGAGGACCCCTAAGCCATCTGGTTCCTTACTCTGCACTTGATAACGGGAAATGGGTGACCTGCACTAGTGCACATGTGGTGTTTCCTAGTCTCACCTCCTCATCCTCTCCTTCCCTGAGTTCCAGAGTCCAGTGAGTGTAGCCTCAAACCTGCCCCAACCCCGTGGCTTCCCAGCTCAGAGATGAAACTCCTTCCAATTCCCTGGTCCACCTGATTGCTGATCACTAGAGCCCTGTGAGTTTCTGCCTGGAAAGAAAAAACAGTTCTCATCAGACACACCACACTAATACTGGTAGAAATGTCTCCCCCCTGCTCTTCCAGCCACTCGATTATCTGCACACTTTCTCCTTCAATGGAACTAACCTGCAAGGGGAGCCAGTGTGGTGAGGCACCTCATGTGATTACAAATCATGTTAGGACTTCCCTGGTGGCGCAGTGGTTGGGAATCCGCCTGCCGATGCAGGGGATGCGGGTTTGTGCCCTGGTCCGGGAGAATCCCGCAGGCTGCGGAGTGGCTGGGCCTGTGAGTCATGGCCGCTGAGCCTGTGCGTCCAGAGCCTGTGCTCCACAATGGGACAGGCCACAGCAGTGAGAGGCCCGCGTACCGCAAAAAAAAATAAAAATAAAAAATAAACCATGTCAATCCAGACTGTTCTTCCTCCATTTTCTTGCATGTGATCTTGAACTAGTCAAGGGTGACCTTCTCTCCATAACCTCTGTTCCTCTCAGGCTCACAGCCCTCTTCTCCCTAAAGTGCAGGAAGGAGGAAAGTGTGTGAAGAAAAGGATAAAGAAGCCCCAGAGGAAGTGACACAGTCTGGAAATTTCTGACTAATGAAACTCTGAGGGAATTTCATGACATCTGAAAGACAAAGGATCCAATACAGAAGGCTGATCCAAATTTAGAAAGGAGGATGACAATTTACAAAGCCTAAAAAGATGTTGACTCCCTGTCATCAGTTATGCCATGAAAAGGCAGTCACTGTTCACACTACTCTTGACACATTTACTGCAAAGAAATAAAATGATTAAATTCTCAATGTTTTAAAGCACACCTTTCTAAATAAATATTCCTTTTACTGTTTTTACATTTACCTATATATGTATAACCATGGCAAGGGAGTTCTTAACTGTTTAAAAAGTCACAGGATAATTATAGTTTTTTCCTTTAGATTATTAAGATTGTGTTTTAGTTTCATCTTGCACAACCATTTTTATCTGTCTTAGAGAGGAAAAAATTTTCCTCTACCCTTCTATGATCTTCAACTAGGCTAATAATCAAATTGATATGAGACATAGTAACAGGAGAAAAACAAATTTAAATGCAAGCATATGGGAATCCCACAGGTATGATGAGACTCAAGGAGAAGCCAATTAATTGAAGCTTCCATGAGATCTCAGGACACAGAGATAAGGAAAGGGGCTGCAGGCTTCAAAGAGGAAGAGGTGATTCACAGAAGAGCAAGTGTTTGGTAATAAGATGTTTGTCCTGCCACACAGATACATAATTCAGATAAAGTTATCTCTTGGTAATAGCTCTTTTTCAGGGTCAGGGTCCCATCTAAATTCTTTAAGGTAGTTCATGAAGAGGTAAAAGTTTTTGATTCTGCAGGGTCTTGATTGCCTTCAGCTAGAAATAGTTTGCAGGCCAAAGTTGTACACTCTGGGGAGGCTAGTTCTTAACGCATTGAGCTCCCTGCACCACTGTGACCTAGAAAGACAAATACTATATGGTATCACTTATACATAGAAATTTTAAAAACAGTTTTATAGAATCAGAGAATATAATAGTGCTTGCTAGGGGTTGGAGAAGGGGGAAGTGGGATAAGACAGTTTACAGGGTAGAAATTTTCAGTTATAAAAAAATAACTGTTCTCAAATGACTGAAGGAAAGAGGAGTGAGGGGGCCTTATTTGGTTTTGTGTATTGTGGGAGTGTCATGTGTGCTGGAGACATCTAAGTGAACGTGTCCACAGAGTCCCCACCCCCAATGGCTCCTGATGGTTCTCAACCATGCACATTACAGGATTTCTACCACAAGGGGGGGACCAGTGCCCCCAAGGCCATGTGTGTCCCTGGGTTCCTCCTTCACTTGTGCCAGGCAGTCAGTGTGTCATGATTTGACTTTCACCTCCCATGACCATTCTTTGGCTTAAAATATCAATTTGGCATCTCTTGGGTGACAGGAACATGGTGCCAGACCTCATTCTTTCTCGTTTCCTCCTTAAAAAGACAATTATCAGAGTCTGGAGACTATGATGAATTAGGAGACTAAACTGCAAAACTTGCAAAAAGCATCCCTTTTCTTGGGCTAAATGCCAAGGTGGGGACCTGTTCCTTCCCTCTTTACCTGCCCGTCATCTTTGCACCCAGAATGGATGCTCTCAACTCTCTCTCTCTCTCTAGAGTATCCATTGGCCAGACTTTGTGCTCTTCAGGTAGGAAGAAGTCAATGCTATGCTCACCAGGACCAGGTAGATTCCAAGTTTCCATATCAAATATAGAGATCACTTTTGGGCATCCTTCAGGCAAAATGACCCATGGTTTACAATTCTGTTATCAAAACTTCCAATTAACGAATCTATCAGTGAAAGCACAGTAGGCGGAATTACCTCTGCTCCCTCAGATTTTTTTCTTCATATGTAGTATGGGAACCTACCCACCTTCCCAAGGGTAGGCACATATATTTCTTAATAGATGGCAAGTAGAAGGTTTATGCTTATTGTGACATTATGTTACTTCATCATCTATATATAAAAAGAGAGATGGACCTCCTTTTTCTCCCCATTACAGAGTCAAGGTATCCATGCTAACAGGATACTAAGATACCAGGTGGAAAATTCTTTTGTGTTTCTATGCTCTGAGTACATGAGTATATGTAAACAAGGATATGCTTAGAAATCTATCAGCCACCACTCTTCAAATGGCTGGAGAAACCACAAGAAGCATTGCAGCACAACAGAAATCCCTAAATTCCTTAGCTCAGGTAATATTAGATAATAGAAGTGATCTGTATACTGGTCAAAAAAAAAGGCATTTGTAGGGGCTTCCCTGGTGGTGCACTGGTTGAGAGTCCACCTGCCGATGCAGGGGACACAGGTTCGTGCCTCTGTCCAGAAGGAGTCCACATGCCGTGGAGCAGCTGGGCCCATGAGCCATGGCTACTGGGCCTGCGTTTCCAGAGCCTATGCTTTGCAATGGGAGAGGCCACGATGGTGAGAGGCCTGTGTACCACAAAAAAAAAAAAAAAAAAAAGGCATTTGTAATGTCAGTCACAATACTTTTTGCACTTACATCAACATATCTGAAGAAGTTGAGACACACCTAGGAAAATTTTTCCTAAAGGTAAAATGGTTACAACATATAAGGAAACCTGGGGCTTCCCTGGTGGTGCAGTGGTTGAGAGTCTGCCTGCCAATGCAGGGGACACGGGTTCGTGCCCCAGTCCAGGAAGATCCCACATGCTGCAGAGCGGCTGGGCCCATGAGCCATGGCTGCTGAGCCTGCACGTCCGGAGCCTGTGCTCCACAACAGGAGAGGCCACAACAGTGAGAGTCCCACGTACTGCAAAAATAAAAACGAAAAAGAAAACCTGGCCCTTTGAATGACTTGTTTAGTTGGTTCCCTTCAGGACCAGGCAACATTTTCTGTGATGCTTTACAGACAATTGCTATTTTTATAATATGTATTATTATCCATTTCTCATCTATCAACTTATTCATGATACGTACCCCTGCTTGTTTTAAGTCTGCTGCTGAAAGTACACATACAGTGATCCTATAGCAATCCAAGATGATTGAACTAATGTATAATGTATAATCTATAAAACTTCTCTCTCTCTCACTAAATATATATTTTTTTCTATGCCTGCTAACTGCACTTAATTAATTGACTCATTCTAAAGTTCTGTGATGAGAAAAATAGTAATCCTTAAATAAATTGTAACTACTGATCACATCTATAGTTTTACAGAAGGTGAAGGACATACATAACACACATAAATGTTAATATTAAATTAAATGCTGTTGGACATCCTAGACTTGACTATCAGCCTTTGCCAATCACTCTACTAGCATAACCTACTAAAAGGAAAGGAATAACTGGGCTATGAAGACCCAGCAACGAGGGACATAATGGACCCAGAGCAGATACACAACCACCCTGGCATTGAAGGACCAAATATGTGATCACCTAATGCTTTTATCCACAGATTTATGATCAGAAGTGTGAAGGTGATGAAGAAAAATCATACGGCGGGACAATCAAACAAACACAGAAAGAAAAATAATTAAATAACATGCCCCTTTTGTGGTAGGCCTTTCCCAATGTGCAATGTGCATCTGCAGTATACATGAAACAGACCTTCTGAAAACAGGAGGATATAATCAATGTTTAAGAAAAATGGACCCTTTCTTCAGATGCTAGTATTGTAATCTTAAGATTAATATTTCTTTTTCATGCCATATAGGGGGTCACATTGACCAGACTCTTACTCTGTATATGCATAAATAATCCAAAACATCTTTGATGAACTTTATATACAATGTTACTTTGGTCAATATGATACATAAATTCTATGTCTCAAAAATGTATAAAACTGCATTTCTATCTCCTAACCAATGGAAGAGTTCTCAGAGCTTCTGAGAATCTGTTTCCCAGGTAATAATCCTCAGTTTGTCTTGAATACAATACTCTTTTCTTTCTTCTTACCTCGATTGCTATTTGATTTTCTATTGACAACACCTAAAATGAATATAATATTACATGTCAATTATACCTCCACAAAAGTGGAAAAAAAGTATTCTGGCAAAATATGCCAAATAGAAAATGGAAAATAGTAATAAACAGGACAAGATTTTTACAATGGAAACGACAGATACAAATATTTGCACTTTGCCAGCTGAGAAGGAGTAGAGTGACTGTGGCTGTGTTGCCCTGTGCTAATCCTCACCAGTCAGAACATACCAGTCTTGCTTGAATGGTGTGTACAGGATTAAAACAAGATAAGGAGGAAAGTACTGTCACCTAACTTTCTCACCAGTAGGGCAAAACCACTCCTCTTACTTTTGGTAAACTTTCTTCCTAGATCAACATTCTCAAATTTGTGCTCTCAAAACTCCTTTGTATTTCTGAAATAAGTCAAAGATCCTAAAGCACTTTTGTGTATGTGGGTTATGTATTTTAATATTTACCATTATAATTAATCTTGAAAATGAAAATGAATATAAGTAATATATTTTTACCAAAAGTAATTATGTTTCCAAAATTTAAAAAAAAATTGTATGAAGTGTGTCATTAAAAATATAACAGCTCTGCAGAGGACATGATACTATTCATAGAAAATCCTAAAGATGCTAACAGGAAACTACTAGAGCTTGCCAAAGAATTTGGTAAAATTGCAATATACAAAATTAATCCACAAAAATCTGTTGCACTTCTTTACACTAAAAAAGAAAGATCAGAAAGAGAATAAAGCAAACAATCCTGTTTACCATCATGTCAAAAAGAATCAAATACCTAGGTATAAACTGACCTAAGGAGGCAACAGACTTGTACTCTGAAAACTATAACACACTGATGAAAGAAATTGAAGAGGACACAAACAGGTGGAAAGATATACATTTTCTTGGATTGGAAGAACCAATATTGTTGAACAACTATACAATGCAAGGCTACTTCAGATTCATTGAAATCCCTATCAAATTACCAATGGCATTTTTCACAGAACTAGAACTAAAAAATTTTAAATAACCAAAACAACTTTGAGAAAGAAGAATGGAGCTGGAGGAATCAAGCTCCCTGACTTCAGACTATACTACAAAGCTACAGTGATCAAAATAGTATGGTACTGGCACAAAAACAGAAATATAGATCAATGGAACAGGATAGAAAGCCCAGAGACACACCCAGCCACCTATGGCCACCTAATCTATGACAAACAGGCAAGAATATACAATGGAGAAAAGACAGTCTCTTCAATAAGTGGTGCTGGGGAAAAGTAGACAGCTACATGGAAAAGAATAAAATTAGAACATTCTGTAACACAATATACAAAAATAAACACAAACTAGATTAAAGAACTAAACATAAGACCAGATATTCTAAAACTCC
This sequence comes from Lipotes vexillifer, assembly GCF_000442215.2. NCBI lineage: Eukaryota > Metazoa > Chordata > Mammalia > Artiodactyla > Lipotidae > Lipotes > Lipotes vexillifer. The sequence goes on along the minus strand of NW_006791939.1, from coordinate 49,164 downwards.
TAGAGGAAAACATAGGCAGAGCACTCTTTAGCATAAATTGCAGGAATGATATTTTTGATCTGTCTCATAGAGTAATGGAAATAAAAAAACAAAAATAAACAAATGCTACCTAATTAAACTCAAAAGTTTTTGCACAGCAAAGGAAATCATAAATAAAATGAAAACACAACCTACAGACTGGGAGAAAATATTTGTAAACAATACAACCAATAAGAGATTAATTTCCAAAATATGCATACAGCTCAATAAAAAAAAAAAAAATTAAATGGGCAGAAGATCTAAATAGACATTTCTCCAAAAAAGACATACAAATGGCCAACAGGTACATGGAAAAAAGCTCAACATCACTAATTATTAGAGAAATGTAATTCAAAACTGTGATTAGGTATAACCTCAACTGGTGAGAATGGCCATCGCTAAAAAATATACAAATTATAAGTGCTGGAGAGGGTGTGGAGAAAGAGAGACCCTCCTACACTGCTGGTGGGAATGTAAATTGGTATAGTCCCTATGAAGAATGATATGGAGGTTCCTTAGGAAACTAAAAGCAGAGTTACCATATGATCCTGCAATCCCATTCCTGGGCATATATCCAGAGAAAACCACAATTTGAAAAGATACATGCACTCCAGTGTTCATTGCAGCACTATTTACAGTAGCCAAGATATGGAAGCAACTTAAATGTCCACAGACAGATGAATGAATAAAGAAGATGTTGTATATATATAGACAATGAAATATTACTCAGCCTTCAGAAGAATGAAATAATGCCATTTGCAGCAACATGGGTGGGCCTGAAGATTATCATACTAAGTGATGTAACCCAGACAAAGAAAGATAAATATCATATGATATCACTTATATGTGGAATCTTTAAAAAAAAGATACAAATGAACTTATTTATAAAACAGAAATAGACCTACAGACATAGAAAATAAACTTACGGTTACCAAAGAGGAAATGGGGAGGAAAGATAGAATCCTGTATGCTGGATTCCTTTCTAGTTATTCTGCCAGGTCTGACCAGGAATGGAGTGGATCTGAGTCCTCTGGGACTGCAGGCACTGGAGGTGAGGGATGTAGACTTTGTGTGTAAAAAAAAGGGAAGAAGAGCAGCTCTAGGACCAGCCAGCCCCTCCCTCCTGAACATCCGCTAAGGGTGACTTCTGGGTTGAGCAGAGAATTGCTCCGTGCTTTCCCTGACAATTCTTCAAGTATGGGAGTTGGCATGTGTCCTCATGGAAAAGCTTCCTCTCTGGAGAAAAACCATGTGGAGCTCTCAAAGTCTGAGCACCTGCAGAGGCAGGGAAGGGAATAGGGATCCAAGGGTTGCCACTGGGAAGGTCTGCAGGGTCACTGCCTACTCAGAAAGAAGGTCCTATGGGCACCATTGAGTCCAGGGCTGAGGCTCCAGGGCTGTGCACTCACTGCAGACAGATTGTCTTTATGTGGACATTCAGATCACTACCTCCTGTGTCCAGTCCCTTAAGAAACTGTCAGGATTCCTTGGTACAGCCAGGTACTTCTGCAGCCTGGGACGTTTTGTGAGCTCATGGAGAACCACACATTTTAAGCCACAAATTCCCTTCTGGTCCCCGGGTCTTGGCTACTCGTGGGTTTTTTCCAGAGCTAATGGAGCAGAAGGTTTTCCTCAGGCCCTGTTGAGATCCAGTCCTTGGGAAATTGAAGCTTTCTCTTACAACCAGTCCCTGTAAGCACATGTCTGAGGCACTGCAGCTAAAAGAGCTGGGTTCTCAGTCCCATGGTTCCTCCTACCAGTAACTCTGCGCTGTCCAGGCTGCTTCAGTAAAATGGGAATCTCCACTGTTTGCCCCAGGAGGACAGAGGGTCCTTATTACCATTGAGCTTAGAGCTGGAATTGTTGGAACTAGGCTCCCTCAGGTAGCTGGATAATGGAACCAGGAACAGAACTTAACCTTCCTTGGAAGTTGGCCTTCACCTGCCCTGGACCTTCATGACACTTCTGTGTCAGATTATGGAGGTGCATTTTCCCTTGCATGGCTCCTGTTAGTTCCAGGGACCAACTCTAAATATACTCAATATTTTTCTATAGATTGGCTTGTAAATGTAGTTAAGTATTTTTTCAAAGAAAATGTCATAAAGCTCAATGAGGTCAATATGATTTACATTTTTTAACCTAACACATAAAATCAGTGAAATCCATGTGTCTAAATAAACAATACAATAAAAATGAGACAGTAAAATACAAATACATTTAATAAAATTTTGACAATGAATACCAGACTACAAAATTTTGAAAAGGGTTGGAGGTATTTTGACTCAAGCCATATAATAATTTATTTTAGATATATATTTATTTCTGTTATTTTTTATTTCTTTAGACAACAGCTACTGCATTGGATGCAGAAATAAGCTCTTGTTAAGCAGCCAGTTGTCAATTTTCTCACAGGTAGACACTAATTCATTTTTGAAGGAGAGGCCAAATTTTTATGCCAAAGATAAACAACTTGAAATATTAACATTTTCATGAGATATGCAGAAAAAAAACAGTTAACTTTATTCTACAAGATATAGAATAATATAAATAATAATTCTTAGTAATAAAAATAAAATAATAGAGATTAACTTCCTTTTTTAACTGAGTGACAATTTACATATTATCTGTAAATTCTGCTGACAGCCATTAAAACTCTCCAGCCACAGACAGTGTCAGCCCCCTAACAGCTTTTCAGTAACCTCCAGGGTCTCTGTTTGTTCTCAGGTTAGGCTGATGGGACCCTAAGAGAGCATACAAGTAGCAGATGACAACGCAGGAAAGTCCAGGCCACAGACTAGGTCACAAGAATTTTTTGTGGCTCCATTGGCCTCAGAAGCCAAGACCCTGCAGGTTCACTTACCACATGGTTCCATGCTTCTGCTGCAACCAGGAGAAGAATCTAGAATCACATCCATAAGAATGCTCTGTGTGTGTGTGGGTGGGGGGAGTCAAGCACACTGGGGAAGACTGATTGGAATCACCACAAAACAATTAATACACTGGATATAAAATTAAAGGTTAAAAGCACTGATATCTGTCAAGCTCTCATAAGGTGATTTGAAATAACAAAATTTCACTATTATCATTATTAGTGTTACCATATTATTAGCACTGCGATAAGAAATGTTTACTAAAATGATGCATTTATTGAGAAACAGAGTGAATATTCAGGTCGTTCTCTGGGTAGGCCATCCTGTGTAGTAAGCCTAAAATTAGAGAACCTTTTTTTGCGGTACGCGGGCCTCTCACTGCTGTGGCCTCTTCCGTTGCAGAGCACAGGCTCCGGACGCGCAGGCTCAGCGGCCATGGCTCAGGGACCCAGCCGCTCTGCGGCATGTGGGATCCTCCCGGACCAGGGCATCGGCAGGCGGACTCTCAACCACTGCACCACCAGGGAAGCCCGAGAGAACTTTTATATTTTTTACACTTTTTAATGCTAAATGGCATATGTCCTTGTAATGGATTTCTAGTGTGTCAGCCTGGCTAGGCTGAACTACAGGGATTTAAGGGAGTGCACCAGCCACTTTCTAGCACACTCACATCTCTTGCAGTTATTTAAGCAAATATTAATCTAGGTGCTGTTGTAAAGAGATTGTATCCATATATCTTTTCCAGTTTGTCCTTTTGATTTCTTCTAATAAATATCCAGAAGTGAAATTAATGGATCATATGGTAGTTACGGATCATATGAATCATGGTAGGAATGTACTATTACATTGACTTTTAAGATTTTATTAACTTCAGAAACCTTTTAAATGCAATTTTTTTTCTTGAATATTCTTCATTTTACACAGCAAAAATGTTACTGTCCTTTGAGATAGGTGAGAATTCAAGATCTGTGACTACAGGTTTCTTCATTAAAATTTCTGAAACTTCTGAGGTATGCAGTCTTATTTTCTCTATCAATTTCATTCTGTTAAAATATGTGTGCATTTATCTTTAGTGTGTCTGTAATAGAGAATTTATCGAGCCTATTTTTACAGGTAGCCTATTTTGCATATTTGGTAAATTACAGCCTCCATTTTTCCATCTGATTTTTGTTACATTTAACAAGATTTTAAACAGTCGTAGATCATGTTTTCATTTATGACCTTGTACCTCTATTAACTTACTCAGACAGATGTATTTAAGGCCGGTAGGTGTGTTCTACTTGCCGGTAACTTATCGGTACATATTGCAGACGTAAACTTTCTTCCAGCAGGTAAATTAGAGGGGAAAGCCAGTATTAGGCTGTGAGTTTTATGAAGAAAAATATAAGATTTGCAGAGTCTATCCAACAAGATGCTCTCATTTAGTCTGGAAGCTTTAAAAGTAAATCCCTGAGGGCTTCCTTGGTGGCGCAGTGGTTGAGTCTGCCTGCCGATGCACGGGACACGGGTTCTTGCCCCGGTCTGGGAAGATCCCACATGCCATGGAGCGGCTGCGCCCGTGAGCCATGGCCGCTGAGCCTGCACGTCCGGAGCCTCTGCTCCCCAGCGGGAGAGGCCGCAACAGTGAGAGGCCCACCTACCGCAAAAAAATAAATAAATAAAAAATAAATCCCTGAAAAAAATATTTAAAAACTGAGATTTGATGAAGGAACATGATTTAGCAGATGCATAGCAGGGAGAAGAGAATTCCAAGTCTGTCAGTGAGAAGAACACTGTGCTCTTGCTTTAACCTACTAAACTGGATAAACATGCCAAGTATTGTTGACCTCTGCTACCTTAGAAATCAAGTGAACAGACCAAGACATAGAATAATGAATGCACAGCATTCCAAGAGAGATTATTTTTATTTAAAGAAAACAGAAACAAATGTATACACTTAACATATCCAACCTTTTAAGAAAATCAATTAATACATTTCATAACGGAAGGAGAAGTTACAGAAAATCAAGTGGGCACTAAATTAACAATCTCAGTTATTGATATTCCTGACACCTGTGGTCAGATTTTTGACCTGTCCATGATCAAGTGTGTCCAGAGCAAAGAAAAGGTTTGAGAGGAGAAGAGAAGGAGCAGGAGAGGAAACGACAAATGAGGGAACTATTGGCCACATTGAAAAAGCTCAGGAAACCACCATCATAATCCAGGAACAACCCCACCCGGCCTAGAGGCCTTTTGACATATTGAGGTGATAGTGGGGAGGAGGTAAAGAGACTGCACTGGTTGTTCTCTTTGATACAAAGAAGTAGAAAAATTCCCTCTGAGTCAAGTCCCATGTCATTCTTTCTTGCCCAAGAATCATTACAAAATCCAATTGCCCAGCTGCAACAGCCCGCCACATCCACCTCCCAGTAATGTTGACCAGAAGTGAATGACTCAGCTCCCCAGGCAAGAAGATATTTAGATCTTGGTGGACTGTTGTCGCCAACAGGATGATCAGGACCAGCCAGCAGACGTCTCAGATCTTCAAACACAGGGACATGACCAGTGACTATTTCATTATCCAAGGCAATGTGCACTGCAGGAAGAAGGAAAAAAATTATATTAACAAACAGTGTTATAAATTCCTGATGGACAAGAGCTTTATATAGTGTCTGGGTTTCCTAGCTTATTATTAGAAAAAGGTGGCAAGACAGAAGAGAGCTTTAGAAATCTTTTGCAGTCCAAGGTCTACTGGTCTCTCTTCATAAGATTTTAGCCAGACAAAAATGGAAGAAATCATAATTTAAAAATAAATATATATGACATATTGCTAAGTTTTAGCCATTATTTTACCTGGAACATTTGAAATTTGCGATTAACTAAAAATTTACTGTCAGAAACAAAAGTAGCTTGCCCATATGCTAGAAAACGTACATGCCGCGGAGCAACTAAGCCCGTGAGTCACAACTACTGAGCCTGTACGTCTGGAGCCTGTGCTCTGAAACAATAGAGGTCGCGATAGTGAGAGGCCCCCGTATCGAGATGAAGAGTGGCCCCCACTTGCCACAACTAGAGATAGCCCTCACACAGAAACAAAGATGCAACACAGCAAAAATAAATAAATTAATTAATAAACTCCTACCCCCAACATCTTAAAAGAAATGAATAGTTATAATAACTCATACAGAGTGAGCACTTTTCCTGACATAAGGACTTTTCACTAAAGCATGCAAAGTTAACATAAAACGAAAGAAAAATTCATATTTTTTGAAGTGGTTATTTTTGTGAGAATTGTTGGCCAGCATACCTTGAAAAAAAGGGACAAATTTAATGAAACAAATTATCAGTTTACTTTTCCAATGTGCATAAAATTTCATAGTATGTTTGTAGTAAACTTGATCATACTGTATTTTTGTGTGATGTGAATAAAATATCTTTTGTATTTATTACAGTTTTTTTTAAACTAGATCCTTACTCTATCTACAATTTCCCCTTTCTTCTTTGCCTTTAATATTTACTTATTTATTTATTTATCTATGGCTGTGTTGGGTCTTCATTTCTGTGTGAGGGCTTTCTCTAGTTGTGGCTCATGGGCCTAGTTGCTCTGCGGCATGTGGGATCTTCCCAGACCAGGGCTCAAACCCGTGTCCCCTGCATTGGTAGGCAGATTCTCAACCACTGCACAACCAGGGAAGCCCCTATTACAAATAGTTTTATAAACCAAGTTAAAACTCTCTAAGCATCTCACAACCAATGATAACCTCACTCTCCTAAGACTTGGAATGTACTGAATGTACATGCAGAGTTACATGTTTCATGTGAACAGTCAACTCCATACCTCAGCCTACTGCAGGCCATCAATTATCCTTTCCTATTTTTTTTACCCTCCAGATAGCTTACTACAACCCATTATAAATGACTTTTTTTCCCAGATACCAATTTGGTTTTTCTCCATATGTTATTCTTCTATAAGGGTAAATTTGGTTATAAAAGTTCCCAGCAAAGAATCCACAGATTGAGAAATGGGGAAGGTCACCCACAGGACACTAACAGAGGAATGTATAACTCTCCCACCAGAGGGCTACCTGTTACCTTGGAATTGGTTGAGCCAGCCTACCAGTCCAGGAATGGGCCATGAACTGAGCTGTGGGACTACAGGCTGGGGCATGTGCAGCTGTGCTGACTCACTCCTGGAAGGAACAACATGTGGTTGCTCTTTTGAGCTCACAGTTTTCATCACAGTGATTATATCTACATCCCTCTGAATACACTTTATTTAAATCTCAATAATTAGGTTCAGGGGCCATGAAAGTAAATCCCCAAACTAGGGAATGCAGCAAATGACAATTTGTTTTATGAAAATCAAAGAAAATCCTATCCCATCTGCTAAGACTGCAATCCTAGGATCCAATTCAAATTAATCATGAAGGGATCCTCTCAGCAAATCACAGAGCTATGCAACATGGCTCAAAATTGTGGACATTCAATGGCCATCATCAAAAAATCTAGAAACAATGAATTCTGAAGAGGGTCTGGAGAAAAGGGAACACTCTTGCACTGCTGGTGGGAATGTGAATTGGTTCAGCCACTATGGAGAACAGTATGGAGGTTCATTAAAAAACTACAAATAGAACTACCATATGACCCAGCAATCCCACTACTGGGCATATACCCTGAGTAAACCAAAATTCAAAAAGAGTCATGTACCAAAATGTTCATTGCAGCTCTATTTACAATAGCCCGGAGATGGAAACAACCTAAGTGTCCATCATTGGATGAATGGATAAAGAAGATGTGGTACATATTTACAATGGAATATTACTCAGCCATAAAAAGAAACAAAATTGAGCTATTTGTAATAAGGTGGATAGACCTAAAGTCTGTCATACAGAGTGAAGTAAGTCAGAAAGAGAAAGACAAATACCGTATGCTAACACATATATATGGAATTTAAGGAAAAAAATGTCATGAAGAACCTAGGGGTAAGACAGGAATAAAGACACAAACCTACTGGAGAACGAACTTGAGGATACGGGGAGGTGGAAGGGTGAGCTGTGACAGGGCAAGAGAGAGGCATGGACATATATACACTAACAAACGTAAGGTAGATAGCTAGTGGGAAGCAGACACATGGCACAGGAATATGGGCTCGGTGCTTTGTGACCTCCTAGAGGGGTGGGATAAGGAGGGTGGGAGGGAGGGAGACGCAAGAGGGAAGAGATATGGGAACATATGTATATGTATAACTGATTCACTTTGTTATAAAGCAGAAACTAACACTCCATTGTAAAGCAATTATACCCCAATAAAGATGTTAAAAAAAATTTGTGGACATTCAAGAAAGGCACTATAAATTTTAATCCACAGTAGTTACCACTGAAATGCTCAGTGTCTGTATAAACAAACTAGTGGTTGAGGAGCTTAGCTAGGGCAGCAATTTTTCTTCCTAGGACTCAGTTTCACTAAATGCATTGTACAGCTTTTCCATCTGAAGTTGCCTTGTGCTACACATGGAAAGCCAATACCCTGATGAACCTCTTTAAGCACATTCTCTCCTTGCTTCCACATTAGGTTTCTCTGAAACCCTTATTTTTTTGCATATAATCCTGTCCTGGCTTTGGGCACATTCCCCCTGTGTTTTTGTATTTCTAAAAAGTGGTGGGCTTCCCTGGTGGCGCAGTGGTTGAGAGTCCGCCTGCCGATGCAGAGGACGCGGGTTCGTGCCCCAGTCCGGGAAGATCCCACATGCCGCGGAGCGGCTGGGCCCGTGAGCCATGGCCGTTGAGCCTGCACGTCCGGAGCCTGTGCTCCGCAACGGGAGAGGCCACAACAGTGAGAGGCCTGCGTACCGCAAAAAAAAAAAAAGTGGTAGTTGTCTTCATGTAACCTTTGCACAGAACCTTGTAAATAAACCCTCTACCCAGCTCCACCTTAGGCAAAACAACCAAGGGCACTCTTTCTGCCTTTGGAGAAGGGAAACATAAATACTTTATGAAAGAAGTTATAGTGTCATGATAACGTACGCTCTTATTTCAGCATCAAATGGCTGATCATAGTTACAGTTCTTAAAACTTGAAAAGGAGGGCAAACTTACCTTTCCAACATGTTGTCATAATGCTGTAAAGAGGGAAATAGAAAAGATAGTCTTAGTACACTTCACAAGATTCAGAGCGAAGACCTAGTTTCTTACTCTCTAGGGTGGATGAACCCAAATTTCAGCAAATTGTATCATGGGCAAAGAAACAGAAAGGGGAAATGAGTTGTCAAGATTCTCAAATTTTTCATTATTGCCAGGTCCAGATATAAATTCATATATCTTCCAACAAGCTTCTCTGTTGCAGTTGTTCAGTAATTGAATGTCTGTTAGGAGAATTGAAAAAGAATGACTCTAGGATTTCTTTCACTTACCTTTCCACAAAGCTTTGTTATTCTTTTGTATGGCAAGAATGGCCTTTGGTCATTAGCATTACCTGGACAGCATCTTATCACAGCATCAGAAAGCATGATAAGAAAGCACATGATGGAAGGCCAAGGAAAGGTGGATATTATACAAGCAACACCATGAATCTCCAGTCCTCAGTCCTTACCTGGAGCAGCTCCATGTCTGGTTTATGGCACAATTCCTTGAGTTCCTCATATATCTGACTTAAGAGTTTCCCCTTTAGGTACATATTGTGTTGACTTCTTTTGAGTTGCTGAAAAATCTCATCACTTTCCTCTTCTATTTTCCTTAAATAATGTTTCTCTTCATGGTGGACAAAGGGGCAAACCTTCCAGTATTCAGGCCGGATCATATTCCTACACAGTGTCACATAACCCTAGAGTGACAATGAATTAATTAGGTCATATATTTTAGCAGATTTAATTCCTCTCAGTTATCAATAATTTGTCTTCTGATAGTTAGAAATTTGGTACTTTCATTAAGAACAGCTTTTTTGGGACTCCTTTTTTTTGTTCAACTCACTTTTTAATTTCATTGAACCTGAAGTCAGTATCTTGATTGTAAACACTTTGCCTCAAATATCCACACTTTCTTAAAAATAGGTACTTGTGATTTAATAATTGTATTATATAATACACACAGTACTCTAATTCAATTTAGTCTCTTAACCTCAGATATTTCCTCTGCTTTTAGGAAATAATAGCAAATATTACTTCATACAGTTAGATAAGACCTTTCTAAAGTATTAACATCCAGGTCCACAAATTTCATGCAGGCCAGAACCTTGTGTGCATGGATGCAGCTTGACTCCTCCTGCCTGAGGCTATACACTGCACTTCTTAGCTGACCTCCACCCTACCCTTAGAGATGTTGGTCCACAGACAACAACCTTTTGGTCCCAATTCCCATCTTCTCTCTCTCTCTCTCTCTCTCTCTCTTTTTCACTTTCTTTTTTCCTTCTTTCCTCTCAACTTTTAAAAATATTTGACTCACATTGTTTTAAGCAAAACAAAACATGGACCATTGATCCAACATCTTCATTTGGTTCTTGGGCTGTCATTTTTACCTCCAAGAAAGCAAATTCTTTGATCACAGGTGTACATTCACTGTACACATTAATGAAACTCAATCTTCTATCAAAGCAATGAACTCTCTTCAATTCCCAGCTCTTGTTTGAAACCACATTCATCATATCACCAAGAACCTCCTTTGTTGAATCCACGTAATTCTTCCTATACATGGTACTAAGAATTTCTTCCTATTAACACCAATCTTTCCTTCTATAAAACCTATATACCTTGGGCTTCAAACAAATCCCTCTCTCTGTATGTCCCTCCATCAATTAACATTGACCGGCTCCTCTTTCCC
>NW_006791939.1:0-38477 GCF_000442215.2 Lipotes vexillifer | reverse complement strand
CTTTCCCTGCTGGATCCATTAATACAGAGATCCCTCCAGTTATCTTTTCATGTAAAAATTTTATTCTTTTCATTCTTAAAACTCTCCTGTGGTAACCATCTAATGCCTAGAAAATAGAGACAATTGTGAAATGTCCCTGTCCAAACAAAATCTTTCACGTAAGCTCCAACCTCATTCATTCGATTCCCTACGACCTATTTTTGTGAGGATATCTCCCCAAAACTCAAAGTGCAACATTTCTCAAACTAAAATTTTCTTAACCCAAAGCAGCATTTCTTCCTTTGTTTCCATCCTCAGTGATGTTTCAACTTCAGAGAAGAAACTGTTTCTCAGTTTTTAAATTTTATCTTCTTAACATTACAATCAAATCAATCCTATTTTCTCATGTTTCTCTACCATAAAGAATATCTCTTGAGTCCTACAGTTTCCCATTATCTGTGGCCAATTTATTCCTGTACATTCTTTTAAAGATTCTCCAACTATAAGGTCGGACTTCCAATTTCACTTCTCTTTCTCATTCTCCTTCATATCTAGCTTACACAATGGAGAAATAAAAGCAAATGTGGTATGAGAAAAGGATAGGTTAAATCTGAGATGTGTTGAGTTTAGTTATCTCTTCCTAAAAAGCTCTTTCCCCAAATAGCCACCCGCCTAGACACCTCACACAGATGTCAGCCCAAATGTGATCTTCCACTGTAACTTTTTTGTGATCATATGTAAAATTTAATTTTATCAAAATTACTATTCTTATTTACCTTTACTGCTAAATTTTTCTCAAAAACACTTAGCACAAAGGATCATGCCATAAAGATTATATTTTGGATTGTTAATTGGCTCTCTCCACTACTCCATTAGTTCCTTGAGTACAAGGAAATCTGTTCATTTTGTCTATTTCTACAGTGACTTAGAAGAGTTATTAGGACACAGCACTCAACATTTCAAAGGGGAAATATTGTAAGTGATAACCTTAAGTATATCACCTTTAAATAATTGAGTTAATTTTCCTATATGTCCTTGTCATACACTCAGCCCCATTTAAATTTCCTTTGTAATGGTGAGAAGTATATTTTAATATTGTTTGTTTGTATGTTTCCATCATGAAATCATTACTTCCTTGAGAATATATATGTACTGTTATTTCACCACTCCTATTAGTGGTGCTCAATTCATATTTTTGAATCAACAAACGGTAGATCCAAATTTCTCAGCCATGCATTTAGGTCACATTTTGAACTGACCTATCCTCCATTTCCAGCCATATCTCTCAGCACTGCCTCTCTAATAGTATAAGTATCAACCAATATGAACTTTGTAGAATCTCAATATCCACATGATCCTCTAGTTTCTAGTCATCAGCTTGCACACATTTACATGCCTGTCATCCCCATGAATTTCCTACTTCAAATTGTTCTTTACCATCCAAATAGTCCGAGAAGGTCTCCTTGAATTTTCAGATTTTCCTTCTGAGAAACCCTGAGTTTATCTCATTCACTAATTATGGTATACCTTGTTGATTGTGATTTTTCTATATATGTTGGTGTGTTATGGTGTTGCCCAGGAAATAAGATCTTTTACTTCGATATTTTGATTTTAGAAAGAAATCCTATAAGGGGACATACTTCTTTCTACATGAGTAGATGAAAGCCTTTTGCTATTGGATAGTCACCCATAGAGAAACATAAATATTATGATTATTAGTTCAAGATCTTATTGAATAACCACCAAGTGTCCCAAACTGGTGCTGAATGAAACAGAGTTTCTTGTTTACCTCCCATGTCCTGAGTTTGCTGACTTCTCTCTTTAGATTCCTTTTATTTTCTTGTATCTTTTGCCACATAGACCTCATTTGCTTCAGAAGCTTTTGCTGCAAAAGAACCAACAGTGTGAATATCAGAGAAGCTGATATTGAAAATTTCAGATCCTAATGGATGAAGAATGACAGGGAATATCTGATAAGTGATCACTCAAGAAGACAAAGCGAGAATTTTTTTTCACAGTTAAGCCAAATTATATAATATGTGGGACATTTATAACCACAAAATAGACCGGTAGTTGAAAAGGGTGTTTCTCCATAGAGGAAACTTGCCCCAAAAGTTTATTTCACCTAACCCATTTTCATTATGTAAATCCTGTGTCAGATTTTAGTTGTCCTGCTGATAGTTCTTGTCTACTACTATTCTATTATTTTAGCTAAAGGACAATGTTTCTAAATAGACTCTATGAGATTAGGCTTGTTGAAATCATGGCTATAGTGACCAATAACCACTGAAATTAACAGATTTGTCCATCTTGGTTTTACACTGACTAATCACAGTTCCAAACATGATCAACCTCATTATAATCAAGAACTCAGGTTGTAAGATTTTAAAAAGTAAAAAATTTAAGCACTTAAGATTGAGAACATATTTTCTTCAATAGTTTATCCTAGGACCAGGCACATAATACTAGTTAGTATCTGCTTTATATTTTACATGAATGGAGAATAATTAACTTCACTTTCTTTTGCATTCTCTCTCAGGTAAAGCGCCCCCCAAGTTCAAACTTCTCTCTCAGCCATTGCTTACCCGGTATTCCTCAGCCATCCACTCAATGGAACAATGTCTGTGAGCCCCATGCTCCTCAGACTTACAGCAAGGTAAACAAAGTACGTCTTTGGTGACCTCACAAAAGAAGTTTTTTGTTTTCATGTGTATCTCACATATCTCTTCTGCACAGCTTGATAAGTCATAGGGTCCTGTCCGTCTGGCAAGGAATACCCTTGTCTTCAAAACAATATTGGTTTTCAAGTTCATGTGATGGGATGGTTCCCTGCACACAGGGCAGCAAGGAGGACGTTGGGCTTCCTCCCAGCAGAGACAGAGACACGGCATGCAAAAGCTGTGCTGACAGATTAGAGTGACCGGGTCTATGAAATACTTCGCACATAGGAAACAGGTGAATTCATTCCAGAAGATGACGGAACCCATGTTTCTGAGGAGAGAAAAGTAAAGAAAGGGAACATTATGTTGTCATGAGCCTTAAAAGAAGTGCCTTTTCAAAGCCATTAACAATACCAAGGAGTATAAGAATTATTTACTTCCAACTCATACCAATAAGGTAGTGTATATAGCTGTATTGCATATAACAGAAAGAGGATGCTGAGTAACAGAGTGTCCTCATTTTATTCAGACAGCATATTGATGTGTCAAACACAGCTTTTCCATCAGGATTTCAGCTCTCTAATACAATTCCAGTACAATCCCCTGCCAAAGAGTATTCCACTTAGAGCAACCACCATTATCCCTCTTCCAGTGATAGGTTATATGGTCATTTGACCCTATTAAGTCAATGAAATTTGAAGAAAATGTTATTAGGAAGGTTTTGTCAATATTTTTTTTTGCTCATGCAAAGAAACATAAGGAAGAATCAACTGTTTTAGGTTCATCTGGACAGTGTTTGAAGGTGATGCATGGGGCAGTCTTTTTGTGACCACAAAATGCATTTGCCTAGAGACCAAAGCATACAACCTGAGGGCGACAGAGAAATGGAAGACATGGTTTTGGACAATGTCATCGAGGCAATAAATTAACCAACTCTGAGACTGCCAATCATAAATGTAACAGGAATCAAGGAAATAGAAAAATCATTTCACAACCATCAGAATTAATATATTCAGACCAGAATCATCAATGGATGTGAAAACCATTTGGAAAAACAGTATCAGCCCCAAAATTGTTTGTTAATAAGTTCCTCACTTTATTACCATCATGTCGTATTAAACTGGTTATTCAAATTAAAGAAGATATACTTTCAGTTATCATACATTGTGACTAAATATTTGATTTAACTATATATGATTGCTGTTATCTTCCCTGTCTATAAGAAGTTGAATGAAGGAGGCTACTTCTTTCCAAGGCTCAGAATTTTGTTCCGGTCAAAAAGAGACAGAAAGTAAACAATTGCTTAACTGAACAACTTTAACATCAGCTTTAAGATGCCTTTTGAAAAATGATGAGCAGTGAAGCAATGGTGCACAGATCTATTTATAAGTAAAAATTCTTGACAGGGAAGTTATGGACTTCTGATCGATGACCACATAATTTTCAGTGGTATAGAACAGGGGTCCCCAACCCCCAATCCGGGGCCTGTTAGGAACCGGACCGCACAGCAAGAGGTGAATGGCGGGTGAGCGAGCGAAGCTTCATCTGCCACTCCCATTACCTGAACCATCCCCCACAATGTCCGTGGAAAACTTGTCTTCCACGAAACCAGTCCCTGGTGCCAAAAGTTGGGGACCACTGGTATGGAACATAAAGCCATTGACTCAAACATGGGTCAAATGAGGAGATAGTTTGATGAACAGTGAGAAAATATAGATAAGCCCTGTGTAGAGTGGGCTAGAACCTTGATAAGAATTCATTATGAATATAATCATTTCTAGGTTGATAACATAAATGATCATTTTAATATTAAAACGATAATAGGAAAACCTAATATGTGTGTGTTTACTATTTCTAGGCATTGGATTAACTCCTTTCATATGGATTAACTATTTTAATCCTCTCAACAACATTAACTAATTTTCTATTTTATAATGAGGTCAATTAACATAGTGTAGGTAAAATAAGTTACTTGTCTACAAATCACACATGGAATAAATGCTGGATACAGTACTCACATATAGATATTTCTGATAGAAAGAACAACTTAGCTTTCATGCCCACGATTACCATTAAAGTCTCATTTTTAAGTGAACATAGCGGAAATTCATTGTACCTTGATCAGAACTCACCTTTGGGTATAGTTAATGAACTGTTCCACTCTTTTTCAGTAAATAACTCTGTTAAAAATTCAGTTCAGGGATTAGGTGCTCACCTCCTGGTGGAAGTAACTTTCAAAAGTCTCCACAGCCCAGCCAACTCCAAACACAACAGTTCTGGGTTCTGGGGAAGAAAGAGCTTGGCTCTTTGCTCGATGTTTTATATATTCTCTGAAGACCACGCCCATTTCCTCTAAGTGATAGTGTTATCAAACCTTAGAAAATGTATAGGTGCATGTGATTAGATTTTGGCAGAGTTGAAAACACACCCTGATGCCAATGATTGAAGTCAAACCTTTTGAAACCTACTTAATCCAATTGCCACAATTCAATCTCTGGTAAAAAGTCACACCTTAAATTCACACTTGTAATCCATGAAGTTGTTGTTTGGAAAATAAATGCACTCCCCAAATACCAATTATCTGCATTTAAGGAACTATATTTTATTCCTAACTGCAGTGACACATTATTACCCACTCTATTTGGTTACCTATCTGAATCTGTCTGCATTACTTCCTTGATATTTCTTCAGAAAGAGGAGTCCTTCACATTCCATTTTTCAACCCAATTCACTCAAGCTCTCCAATAATACAACTTACTTCTCTGGCAGAGATAGCCTTCTAATGTTTGATGTTTAACCTCACCTGAACTAAAATTCTCTGAAATGTTATACTTTTCACTCAGTTCTCTATGAAATTCTTCCCTCTGAGTATTTACTGTTTGTTTGTTTTATTTTTATTTATTTTTTGGTAACACACTATTGCTATTTTTCTTTCCATCCATAACTGTATACACAATAGCTGTTAATGGTTCTTCTCTAAGACTCTGTCCCTTTTTCTTGTTCCCTACATATCTCTCATACCGTCTCATTCTATTATTCCATATGTATGCACAATTGAAATATCGATGCTATGTTGTGGATTTAATGATTATATGATATTTGTATAATACATGATTGACTAAAATGAATCATAGACATTTTGTGAAAGAAATATGATACTGTCTGTTAAATTTGGGCAACTATCTTTAAGGTTTTCTTTATCTTTGTTTTCTTTATCTTGACTGGATTTGAATTCTATTTCTCAAAGTATTTTCCTATTTAATCAATGATGGGCCCTGGTTCTTCACTCAAGGAAGGATACTTGACAGAAAATGTTATTTATATATTTATTTATTTTAAAATTTGTATTGGTGTACAGTTAATTTACAATGTTGTGTGAATTTCAGATGTACAGCAAAGTGAATCAGTTATACATATACATATGTCCACTCTTTTGTAAGGATTCTTTTCCCATTTAGGCCATTACAGAGTATTGAGTAGAGTTCCCTGTGCTATACAGTAGGTCCTTATTAGTTATATTTTTATATATAGTAGTGTGTATATGTCAATCCCAATCTCCCAATTTATCCCCCCCGACCTTACTCCCTGGTAACCATAAGTTTGTTTTCTACATCTGTGACTCTGCTTCGTAAATAACTTCATTTGTACCATTTTTTTTAGATTCCACATATGAGAAATATCATATGATATTTGTCTTTATCTATCTGACTTAACTTCATTCAGTATGACGGTTGCTAGGTCCATCCATGTTGCTGCAAATGGCATTTTTTTGTTCTTTTGTATGGGTGGGTAATATTTCATTGTATATATGTATCACATCTTTATCCATTCACCTGTTGATGAACATTTAGGTTGCTTCCATGTCTTGGCTATTGTAAACAGCATGGCAATGAACATCGGGGTGCATATATACTTTCAAACCACGCTTTTCTCTGGATATATACCCAGGAGTGGGTTTGCTAAAGAATATGGTAGCTCATTTTTAGATTCTTAAGGAACCTCCATACTGTTATCCCTAGTAGCTGTATCAATTTACATTCCCACCAACAGTGCAGGAGGGTTCCCTTTTCTCCACACACTCTCCAGCCTTTATTGTTTGTAGGCTTTTTGATGATGGCCATTCTGACTGGTGTGAGGTAATATCTCATTGTAGTTTTGATTTGCATTTCTCCAATAATTCTCAATGTTAAGAATCTTTTCATGTGCCTCTTGGTCATCTGTATGTCTTCTTTGGAGAGATATTTATTTAGTTCTTCTGCCCATTTTTTTTTCTTCTGCCCATTTTTTGATTGGGTTGTTTGTTTGTTCGTTTAATACTGAGCCACATGAGTTCTTTGTAAATTTTGGAGACTAAGCCCTTGTTGGTCACATTTTTTGCATATATTTTCTCCCATTCTGTGTGTTGTCTTTTCATTTTGATTATGGTTTCCTTTTGCTGTGCAAAAGCTTTTGAGTTTAATTAGTTCCCATTTACTTATTTTTCTATTTCCATTACTTTAGGAGAAGGCTCAAAAAAGATATTTCTGCAATTTATGTCAGAGTGTTCTGCCTGTGTTTTACTCTAAGAGTTTTATAGTATCCGGTCTTACATTTAGGTCTTTAACCCATTTTGAGTTTATTTTTGTGTATGGTGTTAAAGAATGTTCTAATTTCCTTTTTTTACTTGTAGCTGTCCACTTTCTCCAACAACATTTATTGAAGAGACTGTCTTTCCTCACTTGTATAGAAAAGAAGATATGGGTGGCATGCACAGAGAAAATGGCCATCTGCAATCCAAGGCAAGAGCTCTCACCAGAGACCAATCCTGCTGGCCCAGGGGTCTTGAACTTCCTGTCTCCAGAACTGCGAGAAGATATTTCATAGAAATGGAATCATAGGAGGAACCAAGATGGCAGAATAGAAGGATGTACTCTCACTCCCTATTGTGAGAACACCAGAATCACAACTAGCTGCTGGAAAATCATCGACAGGAAGACACTGGAACTCACCAAAAAAAAAAAAAAACCCATATCCAAAGACAAAGGAGAAGCCACAATGAGATTGTAGGATGGGCGCAAACACATTAAAATCAAATCCCATAACTGGTGGCTGGATGACTCACAGACTGGAGAACACTTATACCACAGAAGTCCACCCACTGGCGTGAAGGTTCTGAGCCCCATGTCAGGCTTCCCAACCTGGGGGTCCAGTAATGGGAGGAGGAATTACTAGAGAATAAGACTTTGAAACCTAGTGGGAATAGATTGCAGGACTTTGACAGGACTGGGAGAAACAGAGACTCCACTCTTGGGGAGCACACACAAAGTAGTGTGTGCACAGGGACCCAGGGGAAGGAGCAGTGGCCCAGGGGGAGACTGAACCAGACCTACCTGCTAGTGTTTGAGGGTCTCCTGCAGAGGTGGGGGGTGGGTTTGTTTCACCTTGGGGACAAGGACACTGGCAGCAGAAGTTCTGGGAAGTACTCCTTGGCTTGAGCCCTCTCAGAGTCTGTCATTAGCCCCACCAAAGAGCCCAGGTAGGCTCCAGTGTTGGGTTGCCTCAGGCCAAACAACCAACAGGGAGGGAACCCAGCCCCACCCGTCAACAGTCAAGTGGATTAAAGTTTTACTGAGCTCTGCCCACCAGAGCAACAGTCAGCTCTACCCACCACAAGTCCCTCCCATCAAGCCTCTTAGATAGTCTCATCCACCAGAGGGCAGACAGCAGAAGCAAGAAGAACTACAATCCAGCAGCCTGTGAAATAAAAACCGCATTCACAGAAAGACAGACAAGATGAAAAGGCAGAGAGCTATATACCAGATGAAGGAACAAGATAAACCCCCAGAAAAACAACTAAGTGAAATGGAGATAGGCAACCTTCCAGAAAAACAATTCAGAATAATGATAGTGAAGATGATCCAGGACCTCAGAAAAAGAATGGAGGCAAAGATTGAGAAGATGCAAGAAATGTTTAACAAATATCTAGAAGAATTAAAGAACAAAGAAACAGAGATGAACAATACAATAACTGAAATGAAAACTACACTAGAAGGAATCAATAGCAGAATAACTGAGGCAGAAGAACGGATAAGTGACCTGGAAGACAGAATGGTGGAATTCACTGCTGCAGAACCGAATAAAGAAAAGAGACTGAAAAGAAATGAAGACAGCCTAAGAGACCTCTGGGACAACATTAAAAGAAAAAACATTCACATTATAGGGGTCCCAGAAGGAGAAGAGAGAGAGAAAAGACCCGAGAAAATCTTTGAAGAGATTCTAGTCGAAAATTTCCCTAACATGGGAAAGGAAATAGCCACCCAAGTCCAGGAAGCACAGAGAGTCCCATACAGGATAAACCCAAGGAGAAACACACCGAGACACATAGTAATCAAATTGGTAAAAATTAAAGACAAAGAAAAATTATTGAAAGCAGCAAGGGAAAAATGGCAAATAACACACAAAGGAACTCCCATAAGGTTAACGGCTGATTTCTCAGCAGAAACTCTACAAGCCAGAAGGGAGTGGCATGATATACTTAAAGTAATGAAAGGGAAGAACGTACAACCAAGATTACTCTACCCAGCAAGGATCTCATTCAGATTTGATGGAGAAATCAAAAGCTTTACAGACAAGCAAAAGCTAAGAGAATTCAGCACCACCAGATCAGTTTTTCAACAAATGGTAAAAGAACTTCTCTAGGCAGGAAACACAAGAGAAGAAAAAGACCTACAAAAACAAACCCAAAACAATTAAGAAAATGATAATAGGAACATACATATCAATAATTACCTTAAATGTAAATGGATTAAATGATCCAACCAAAAGACACAGACTGGATGAAGGATACCAAAACAAGACCTGTATATATGTTGTCTACAAGAGACCCATTTCAGACCTAGGGACAAGTACAGACTGAAAGTGAGAGGATGGAAAAAGATATTCCATGTGAATGGAAATCAAAAGAAAGCTGGAGTAGCTATACTCATATCAGATAAAATAGACTTTAAAATAAAGAATGTTACAAAAGACAAGGAAGGACACTACATAATGATGAAGGGATCAATCCAAGAAGAAGATATAACAATTATAAATATATATGCACCCAACATAGGAGCACCTCAATACATAAGGCAACTGCTAACAGCTATAAAAGAGGAAATTGACAGTAACACAATAATAGTGGGGGACTTTAACACCCCACTCACATCAGTGGACCGATCACTCAAAAAGAAAATAAATAAGGAAACACAAGCTTTAAATGACACATTAAAAAAGAGGGACTTAATTAATATTTATAGGACATTCCATCCCAAAACAGCAGATTACACTTTCTTCTCAAGTGTGCACAGAACATTCTCCAGGATAGATCACATCTTGGGTCATAAATCAAGCCTCAGTAAATTTAAGAAAATTGAAATCATATCAAGCATCTTTTCTGACAACAGCACTATGAGATTAGAAAAGAATCACATGGAAAAAAACGTAAAAAACACAAACACATTTAGGCTAAACAATACGTTACTAAATAACCAAGAGATCACTGAAGAAATCAAAGAGGAAATGAAAAAATACCTAGAGACAAATGAAAATGAAAACACGATGATCCAAAATGTATGGGATGCAGCAAAGAGGGAATTTTACAGCTATCCAAGCCTTCCTCAAGAAACAAGAAACATCTCAAGTAAACAAGGTAACCCTACACCTAAAGGAACTAGAGAAAGAAGAACAAACAAAATCCAAAGTTAGCAGAAGGAAAGAAATCATCAATATCAGAGCAGAAATAAATGAAATAGAAACAAAGAAAACAATAGCAAAGATCAATAAAACTAAAAGCTGGTTCCTTGAGAAGATAAACAAAATTGATAAACCATTAGCCAGTCTCATCAAGAAAAAGAGGGAGAGGACTCAAATCAATAAAATTAGAAATGAGAAAGGAGAAGTTACAATAGACACGGCAGAAATACAAAGCATCTTAAGAGACTACTACAAGCAACTCTATGCCAATAAAATGGACAACCTGGAAGAAATGCACAAATTCTTAGAAAGGTATAACTGTCTGACACTGAACCAGGAAGAAATAGAAAATATGAACAGACCAATCACAAATAATGAAATTGAAACTGTGATTAAAAATCATCCAACAAACAAAAGTCCAGGACCAGATGGCTTCACAGGTGAATTCTATCAATTATTTAGAGAAGAGCTAACACCCATCCTTCTCAAACTCTTCCAAAAAATTGCAGAGGAAGGAACATTCCCAAACTCATTCTATGAGGCCACCATCAACCTGATATGAAAACCAGACAAAAATACCACAAGAAAAGAAAATTACAGACCAATATCACTGATGAATGTAGATGCAAAAATCCTTAACAAAATACTAGCAAACAGAATCCAACAACACATTAAAAGGATTATACACCACGATCAAGTGGGATTTATTCCAGGGATGCAAGGATTCTTCAATGTATGCAAATCAATCAATGTGATACACCATATTAATAAATTGAAGAATAAAAACCATATCATCATCTCAATAGATGCATAAAAAGCTTTTGACAAAATTCCACACCTATTTATGATAAAAACTCTCCAGAAAGTGTGCATAGAGGGAAACTACCTCAACCTAATAAAGGCCGTATATGACAAACCCACAGCAAACATCATTCTCAATGGTGAAAAACTGAAAGCATTTCCTCTAAGATCAGGAACAAGACAAGGATGTCCACTCTCACCACTATTATTCAACATAGTTTGGAAAATTCTAGCCACAGCAATCAGAGAAGAAAAAGAAATAAAAGGAATACAAATCAGAAAAGAAGAAGTAAAGCTGTCACTGTTTGCAGATGATATGATACTATACATAGGGAATCCTAAAAATGTCACCAGAAAACTACTAGAGCTAATCAATGAATTTGTTAAAGTTGCAGGTTACAAAATTAATGCACAGAAATCTCTTGCATTCCTATATACTAATGATGAAAAATCTGAAAGAGAAATTATGGAAACACTCTTATTTACCATTGCAACAAAAAGAATAAAATATCTAGGAATAAACCTACCTAGGGAGACAAAAGACCTGTATGCAGAAAACTATAAGACACTGATGAAAGAAATTAAAGATGATACAAATAGATGGTGAGATATACCATGTTTTTGGATTGGAGGAATCAATATTGTGAAAATAACTATAGTACCCAAAGCAATCTACAGATTCAATGCAATCCTTATCAAATTACCAGTGGCATTTTTTACGGAACTAGAACAAATCATCTTAAAATTTGTATGGAGATACAAAAGATGCCAAATAGCCAAAGCAGTCTTGAGGGGAAAAAATGGAACTGGAGGAATCATACTCCCTGTCTTCAGACTATACTACAAAGCTACAGTAATCAAGACAATATGGTACTGGGACAAAAACAGAAACATAGATCAATGGAACAAGTTAGAAATCCCAGAGATAAGCCCACGTACCTATGGTCAACTAATCTATGACAAAGTAGGTAAAGATATACAATGGAGAAAAGACAGTCTCTTCAATAAGTGGTGCTGGGAAAACTGGACAGCGACATGTAAAAAAATGAAATTAGAACACTCCCTTAACACCATACACAAAAATAAACTCAAAATAGACTAAAGACCTAAATGTAAGACTGGACACTATCAAACTCTTAGAGGAAAACATAGGAAGAACACTCTTTGACATAAATCACAGCAAGATCTTTTTTGATCCACCTCCTAGAGTAATGAAAATAAAAACAAAAATAAACAAATGGGACCTAATGAAACTTCAAAGCTTTTGCACAGCAAAGGAAACCATAAACAAGATGAAAAGACAACGCTCAGAATCGGAGATAATATTTACAAATAAATCAATGGACAAAGGATTAATCTCCAAAATATATAAACAGCTCATGCAGCTCAATATTAAAGAAACAAACAACCCAATCCAAAAATGGGTAGAAGACCTAAATAGACATTTCTCCAAAGACATACAGATGGCCAAGAAGCACATGAAAGCTGCTCAACATCACTAATTATTAAAGAAATGCAAATCAGAACTACAATGAAGTATCACCTCACACCAGTTAGAATGGGCATCATCAGAAAATCTACAAACAACAAATGCTGGAGAGGGTGTGGAGGAAAGGGAACCCTCTTGCACTGTTGGTGGGAATGTAAATTGATAGAGCCACTATGGAGAACAGTATGGAGGTTCCTTCCAAAAGTACAGATAGAATTACCATATGATCCAGCCTCCCACTATTGGGCATATACCCAAAGAAAACCGTAATTCAAAAAGACACATGTGGGCTTCCCTGGTGGCCCAGTGGTTGAGAGTCCGCCTGCCAATGCAGGGGACACGGGCTTGTGACCCGGTCCGGGAAGATCCCACATACCACGGAGCGGCTCGGCCCGTAAGCCATGGCCGCTGAGCCTGCGCGTCTGGAGCCTGTGCTCCGCAACGGGAGAGGCCACAGCAGTGAGAGGCCTACGTACCGCAAAAAAAAAAAAAAAAAAAAAAAAGACACATGCAACCCAATGTTCACTGCAACACTATTCACAATAGCCAGGTCATGGAAGCAATCTAAATGCTCATCGAGAGAAGAATGGATAAAGAAGACGTGGTACATATATACAATGCAATATTACTCAGCCATAAAAAGGAACGAAATTGAGTCATTTGTTGAGACATGGATGGATCTAGAGACTGTCATACAGAGTGAAGTAAGTCAGAAAGAGAAAAACAAATATCATATATTAATGCATGTATGTGGAACCTAGAAAAATGTTACAGATGAACCGGTTTGCAGGGCAGAAGTTGAGACACAGATGTAGAGAACAAACGTATGGACATCAAGGGAGGAAAACTGCGGTGGGGTGGGGATGGTGGTGTGCTGAATTGGGCAATTGGGATTGACATGTATACACTGGTGTGTATAAAATTGATGACTAATAAGAACCTGCAGTATAAAAGAACAAACAAACAAACAAACAAAACAACTAACACTAAACTTTCTTTGGGTTATTTGTATGGAAATATGTTAATATAAATGTTTCAGACATTACATGAAATTTCTATAAATATTATATGTTTTGTTATAATGTTATGTCATAATTCTAGTTGTTACTTTAAATTGTTTATCTCAGAAATAAAAAAAAAGAAAAAAGAAAAGAAGATATTTTAAAATAGTGATTTAGGATGTGATATGTTGTGTGTGTGTGTGTCTGTGTGTGTTAGCTAAGTGATTTGTTAAAATTCTGAGACCAGTGCATCTAACTGACAACAATGATTACCAGTAAACAATTCATACACTGAAGAGTATAAAATTAAAGAATAAAAGTCACTGATATAAGTCAAGCTCACTTAAGGTGATTTAAGATACCAAGATTTCAGTTATTATCATTATTAGCATTACCATTTATTAGCTTTGAAATAAGAAATGTTTACTAAAATGATGCGTTTATATACAGGTCCTTCTCTGGGTAGGCAATCCTGTGTAGTAAGCCTAAAATAAGAGAATTTTTATATTTTTTATGCTAAATGGCATATGGCCTTGTAATGGATTTCTAGTGTGTCAAACTGGCTAGGCTGAACTACAGGGATTTAAGGGAGCACAGCAGCCACTTAGTAGCACACTCATATCTCCTGCAATTATTCAATAAAATACCAATCTAGGTGCTGCTGTGAAGGGAGTTTGTGGATGTAAGTTCCCTGATACTGACCCTAAACTAGGGAGACTATCCAGGTGCACCTGATTTAATCAACAGGAGGTCTTAAGAGGAATATTTAGAGACTCCCTGAATAAAATCCCAAACAGCATGTGGATCTACATTACTTCCTTTGCTCCAACTGCCTGTGGGCAAAAACTTTGTCCTGAACAAGTTAGGTTCCAGCCTGCTTGTGTTTTCCCTCCCCAAGTAACCGCCCTACTGTTCTCAGACTTGCTTAGCCAGTTTCCATAACCATCACATGAAGTAATCCCTTATAAATGTGAAATTTTTCTCCTTCTCTCTCTCTCTCTCTCTCCCCTACTTTTTCTGCTTCTCTAGTGGAACCCTGACTGATACAAACCTGATAGATTTACCAACACTATTAGGATAAGTTTGACCATAAATCATATAGTCTATTGGCTAACAACTCTTCTGGAAATATCAGGATAATCACCCCCCAAATTTTCTTCTTCTTTATGAATTTTCTTATAAAAACACAAACACTTGGCATACAGAGAAAAATAGGTGTAATATATATATGGAAATATATATGAAAGATATATACATCTACATTCATATATGTATGAGAGGAATTTTTATGCACATGAGACTCATGAGATTTGAACCATGCTGGACCCTCTCCTTTCTTCCTCCAACAATCCCACTGTCTGATTCAGGTTCCTGCTTGTCCCATTCCTAACGTGAAGCAGGGCAGGTTGCCCAGGAATTTACAGCTCTTTAATGGAAAGATTTAAGAGATTTTTCTTTTGATTTCCAAATTTTATTTCACTTAATATCTTCCCATTTTACCACAGACTCTTTAGAGTTGAGCCTTGCAAGTTAATAGGCTATATTGGGGTCCAAATCTTATTACCTTGGAAGGGTTTAGGAAATTTTAGAACATTTCTAAAAAACTCAGTTTATAGTTTGGAATGAAGTCTAATAAAAAAAAAAACCTAAATGACATATTTTGGGGAGACCAGGAGAGGGCGCAGTCATATCCTGTGACCAGAGCAGAGCCCAACAAGAAGAAAGACTACTTTCCTGGAAACAGTTAAGCCAATGAAAAGCCAAAGAATCTGTTTACCATAGCCTTCCCACTTCTTTTTCCCCTTTATAGAAGAGTTTTTCTTAAAAGATAATAAAATATTACTTATTTGCTTCAGCTAAGAACGACAACTTTAGATATGGAGTTCCCAGGCAAGCAGTGTCCAGTATTAAAGAAATGTCTGGGATTTCCCTGGTGGCACAATGGTTAAGAATCCTCCTGCTAATGTGGGGGACATGGGTTCAAGCCCTGGTCCGGGAAGATCCCACATGCCGAGGAGCAATACAGCCCGTGTGCCACAACTACTGAGCCTGTGCTCTAGAGCCCACGAGCCACAACTACTGAGCCCACGTGCCTCAATTACTGAAGCCTGCGCACCTAGAGCCCATGCTCTGCAGCAAGAGAAGCTTCCACAGTAAAAAGCCCGCGCACCACAACAAAGAGTAGCCCCCACTTGCCGCAACCAGAAAAATGCAACAGTGAAGACCCAATGCAGCCAAAAAAAAAGAAAAGAAAAGTCTGACAGGGAAACTGAAGGACTCCTCTGAGTATGAGGGAATTCGTTTTTTTTTTAACATCTTTTTTGGAGTATAATTGCTTTACAATGGTGTGTTATTTTCTGCTTTTTAACAAAGTGAAAAAGTTATACATATATTCCCATATCTCTTCTGAGGGAATTCTTGGAAGCATTCAAGAGAACAACACCTCTACTTTCAACCTCAAGGAACACACCAACTCTGCCCAGAAGTTTCTCTGTGTAAGGACAAAACATTGGAAGGGTGGTTCAAAGACTATGAGGAATAGCCTTTTTCACACATAAGTAATATATCTTTGGATTCAACCAGTGTGTTATCTTTCTTATCCAGGAATCCTTACACAAGGCTGGACCTCAGTCCCAGGAACCCACTACATCCTGATCCCAGTAATGTTTGTATAGAAGTGAAGGTCTCAGCTCCTGCTACAGCAAACTAGTTAGATCTTTCAGAATTCAAAGATGCATCCTGATGGTCATGTCTACATCTCTAACTTATCACACTGTCAAACAGCCTGTGTTTGTAGTTGGATATTTTATTATGTTAGAAACTTTACACTGTGGAAACAAGAGTCCAGTAAAAATCAATATTAAATATAAAATCGTCTTTGACAGAAGAGGGTCTAATTAGAATCTTCCCGGAAAGAACAAAAAAAGCAGGCTTAGACTCCATGGACAGTTCTGGCTGGAAAAATATCAGACTCAAGCCCTATCAGCAAAACTGCAATAGAAACAATAACCACAGAAAACAAACTTCCTAAAACTTGGAGATTAATAAGGGAAGGGAGATTATGGCTACTTCTCTCTGTTTGCTTTTTCTGCTGAAAAATGGTGATCTTTGCATTGCTGCATGTTCTTAGTAATATAACTTACTTTCACTGCTTCTTCTTGGGTCAAAGAAGAAGGGGACCATTGTTAGATCTAATTAAGTGCTGATTACCTTGCAGGGATATTACAAGATGCTAGTTGAGAAAATTTACACTTAAGAAGATCTAAATGTACCTTATTAGAAGAGATTTCTCATTAGCAATTTTCTGTCTTTTTCTCTTGTTTGCATACAATGTGTGGTTTTCCTCTGCCTTCTAGTTGCCCTCCAGTTTTGGATCTATGTACTTCTTCATCAACTTGCATTATTTTGTTGTTCATAAAAAAATTGCTTTTTACACTTATTTTATTTTATTCATGTATTTTTATGATTGTTATCAACTATAGTGCTCATTGTAACAAATTTAATTACTAAGAAGTTTTTAAAGGAAAAATTTTACAAAGTAAAACACCAGTCATAATTATTAATTGCACTTAATTTGAAATTCGAATGTCCTGAATTAATTTGTAGTTTTCTGTGACTCATTGAGTCAATCTAAGAATGATTGATTCTAGGTTTCAAGCAAAGCTTTTTCAAAGAATTTTTTTTTTCTCATTACAGAATAAATGTATTATAGAGTTGAATCTCATTATCATTTCATTACCTTCCATGGGAATGTCCATATTGCCATAGTGAAATATGTCTATAAATGCCTATTCACAGGCTGCTCTCCTCTTCTAAACTGAAGATCAGTAAAGAGGGAAAGATTGTCAATGCAGAACCATTATTGATGGACATGGAAGTGTGGTTCCACCAATGGGCTACACTCATCTTGGAAGTACTTTGTCTCAGCCACTGCTTTCTCCCAAATGCTTCTGACCATACCTGTCTTTCCCACCTTCCCTATTAAAAAATAATTCTCTTTCAGGAAAAAATTCTTAACAGTCCCAGTAGTACCTATGATGGCAAGAATTAAAACAAAATTTAGAGTTATAATTAATCCAAATAAACTATGATGCATAGCAGTGCTTTCAACTCATAAACTTAACACATAATCTAACAGAGCAAACAGAGAAGAGTTCAATGGTAGCAACGGGCTCTAGGTAAGATCATCAAAGAGAAAACACCATTTCAAAGGAGAGGTCTGAAAAACAGCTATTTCCACATCCCAGGAGATAGGTCACAGGAGCAATGCTGTATTAATCTTATGTTATCTCCTATATTCTGATAAGCTGACAGCACTTTAACTGATCTAAATTTTTTTGTATAAAAATTCCATTTCAACCTAAGATTACTGTGTATTCCCTAAAGCACCACTAATGCCCATCAACGATCAGCTTTCTATAGACAGATGCAGACAAAAAGTAAATGGGGATAAGATTTAAAGTAAAACAAAACCACCACTGGTAAGTCGGTTCACACTGTCCATCAGTCCAGTGGTGACTCCTGGACTGAGTACTGGGTTCACAGACTGGTGCACGGACAGCAGCACTGACTCATTCCTTAAAAAAGATTCCTGCAAGAGTTCCTCTTTGGAGTGTCACAGGCTTCATCATAGTGTTTATGAATGACATACACATCTACCTCACAATGTTTCATCAAAACTTTTTTCTCATATTGTATTATACATGCTTAAACATCAAATAGGTTTGTATCATTCTTAGAGAATCTAAGTTTTCTCTTTGCTTGTCTGCTTCCACTCTCCTGTCTCTCAGAGGTACTTGCCTCTCTCACCTACTACTGAAACAGAGCAGGACCTATGGTCCTTCCCACCCAACCCCCCACCCTCAGTGTCCTCAGCCTGACTTTTGTCTATAGAAAAACTTTAGTCAAAGAGTAAATTTAATCAAAGAAGTGAGAAAACCCAGGAACAAAGGAAAAGCAATCAAACAGGACAAAATAATAGTTTAGTCATTAAGCAGAGTCAAGGACATCTAGTTCCTCTTCAAAGGCTATAAATCATATTCTGAGCCATATGCTTTGAGCTGTTTTGAAGAAACTGAAACTCCCACCAGATGGCAGCAGTTAACTACATGATGACCAGGCTGTAGCCATGACATATGCTGCCACAGTTCTGAGAACTGACCTCAAAGAAATGGGAACAAACTGACCCTGGATCTGAAGATTAACTCTACTTAAGACAATCAAGATGAAGCTGATCAGATTCCTTTCTACTTATCTAAGTTTGAGAAAACAAATGCCTTCGTGAAATCAGGTGTCATCAAGGGAAAAAAAAGTCAATTCCTGGGACCAAATTTACACAGGATTTGTGATTAGTGTGAAATGCAACCAAGGACTGCAAATCAGAATGATTGCCATGTATAACATGTCACATAGGTGTCTGGTAGAGGAGACACCTCTGGTACTCAATGTCCAACCCCAAAACTTGAGAAGGTATCTCAGACTTGGGATGGCTCCAGTTGCAGCAACTGTCAAGGAATCTGCTAGAACAGTTGTCCCCACAGGGCCAGGAAGTTTTTGGTCTCTTTTGTGCACAGGTATATCCCATGTGACAGGACAATACCTGGTGGGTGACAGTTATTCAATGTTCATCCAGCAGGAAGAAAAAGAAGACACCATTAACAATTAAGAAGACACCATTAACAATTAAATAAGATCACATTGGACTGGGATATGTGGTACAAAGAAAAGAAAATGGGTAACAGGGAGAAAGTGAGGTGGGTATGTTGATTCTCATTTGGGTGGGATGACAAGGAACAGTCTTTCTGAGAGAGATAGCTGAGTTGAGAAGGAGGGAGCCATTCAGGAACTGGGGGGGAAGAGTATTCCAGGGAGGGCATAGCAAGTGAAAAAGCTGCAAGGCATGGGTAGAGGAATTCCACTTAGGAGCTCATAGGCCACAATAAGGAGTGTGGATTTTGTCTTTCCCACACTAACAAGACTTTGAACAGAGTTACCAGGAGGGTGCCTTGATCTGATTTACATTTCAAGCTACCCCCATTGTTTGCACTTATCTTTTTGCATTGTACCCTTCAAGGCGAAGAGACATAGGGCAGAGAGGGAGCTGCTTTTCACAATGCATTTCTTCTGCAAGTGTTTTTCCTGCAGATCACTCTCACAAGCTCATGCTGTTCCCTTCCTTACTGGGGTGGGACAGTTATTATCCAGGAGCTGATGGGGTCACACTCAATCAAGTCATGGGGCTAATTTTTCCAAAGCCTCTGGCAATTCCTGGTCCCTCCTGAGTACACAGGGAGGGAGCCACACCCTGAAGCTCTCAGGGGTTTGCTGAACCATCACTCTCCTGCAAACCTCTGTCTCCCCTCTGGTGCACTGCCAGCCCAGATCCTTGGTACAGCAGCCTGGGAGAACCTCCAGGGTCCAACCATCCATTCTCCTGTCCCATTGATGCTGGCCTCCTCCTCTAAGCCCTGTTCACCCAGAGACTGGTTTGTCTTGCAGCTCCCCCTACAAACTCCGGACTCCATTAGCGGTTGAAGCAAAGATGGCTCCCATTACCTGAGGTCATTCAGAGGGAAAGCATTTACACTTCCTCCTACCCTAGACCATCATCAGGTGCTATGTCCCAGCAGGTCAGCCTCCCCGTTATCTGCATTTTGTTCCACACTTCTGAGAACTGCCACCCCATCACAGCACAGGTGGAGTCACCTGGAGATCCACTGCACCATCAGACCTGCCAGACAGCAGGCGGCTGCAGACATACCCAGAGTTTTAAATCTGGCCCATCTGAGGGGTCTCTGGAATCATGGTCTGTGTTTTATGGTTCCCACTCCTCCTCCAAACCCATAGATTCCTTGCTTTTTCAGCCCCCAAATAAAGCTCTTTTAACAAGGTGTCATGTATGTGCAGAAGATTTGAATTTCAGGAGAAACTGCAAGGACCCTTAAGTTCTACTCCCTCATTTCAAACAAGGGGAAACTGAGGACCAGAGAGGTAACATGACTCCAGATTCTCACAGCTTAGGACATTTCTTCCAGGAGTAATGTTTTTTGAATGAATGAGTGACAGGAGGAATGGGGAACAGAGCAAGGTTATGGTAGAAGACACAAGTGACAGATGAGGTGGAGCCAACTGGCCCCCTCACACCTCCTGCACCATTCATTCATCTCACAAACATCTGCTGAGCCATGGTCAATCCAGCCTCAGAGCCTTTAGTGTAGCAGGAAAGCAATGTTAAATGAATACTTATAGTACAGCGTGGTTTTGAGGGACAGGCTTAGAGAAGTGGGGACTTTGGGGGCCAATGGATCATAAGGGAGATCCCTGGATGTATGCTGAAGTAAAGGGGTGTGTGAAAGCAGTAATGGGGCCATGAAGACATGAGTTAGTCAGGGTAAGCTTCCATGAGGAGGGAACATTTAGGCTGAGACTAAAAGGCTGAGAAGGATGAGCCAGGTGCAGGGTCAGGTGGGGAGGGAGGACAGGGTGGCCCAGACTGCAGGAATGGCATGTGTGAGGTTCTGAGTTGAGAAGGAACTTCGCCTTGTGAAAGACCCAGAAAGATGATATATTAAGTCCTATTGTGGCTGTAACAATTACCACAAACTCAGGGTCTTAAAACAACACAAGTTTATTCCCTCACAGCTCTCAAGATGAGAAGTACACACTGGGTCCTTAGGGATGTGCTCTGTCTGGAGGCTCTAAAGGTGCATTGTTTCTTTGCCTTTTCCAGCTCCCATGGGGCACCTATATTCCTTGGCTCCTGGCCCCTTCCTCCGTTTCCAGAACCAGCAGTGTAGCATCTTCTTTCCTTTCTGTCTCCCACTCTAAGGACCCTGTGATTACATCAAGCCCACTGGATAATCCAGCATCATCCCCCATCTCAAAATCCTTCATCACAGGGAGCTTCCCTGGTGGTCTGAGGGTTAAGACTCTGTGCTTCCACTTCAGGGGACATGGGTTCAATCCCTGGTCTTGGAACTAAGATCTGGCATGCCATGTGGCAAGGCCAGAAAAATAAATAAAATTTTAAAAAATCTATCATCACAACTGGAAAATTCTTCTTGAATATAAATGAACATATTAACATGTTCATTAATATGAACATATTAAAATGTGGACTTTTTTGGGGGTGGGGTGAGGACATTATTCATCTGCAGTTCTTTGCATTCAGTACATGTTCCATCACTTAAACCTCAATCCATATAGTCCTTTCCAGGCAGTTGAAAAGGTGGAGGGACACTGGTTGGGGGTGGAGGTGGGGCTGAGTGCCTATGGCTGCCCAGGGCTCCATGACCTCCTGCGTGCATGGGTGTACATGTGCACACACACTCAGACACAAACATACACAGAATCTAAAAAGTGGCTGTTAACACTGCAGTGACTAGAAGTACTTGAGCCAGAACACTAAGCATTCAAAGGTCAGAGGAAAACATTGCTACCAGATTAACAATTGGGCTGCACAACCAATAGCAGTGGCCCAGTTGGTGGAGAAGTTCCCTAGCTTTTGTAAAGGAGTGGAAAGGAAAAGAAATCCATCCAGTGTGGTCTTTTTCCCACATCCCTGATTCACCTGGACTCTCAAAGGTGTGGGCACTCAGCATCCCTGGCAGATGTGGTTTGGATTGGGGGAGGTGCTTATTAAACACCAATGTTGACCCCAACCTCTGAGTTTCTGGATCAGTAGCTCTAGGTGGGTCCGAGAAATCATGTTTCTAATAATTTCTCATGTGATGCTGTGTTGCTTGTCTGGGGACCCCACATTGGGAATCACTGCAGTAGGTGGAGCTACTCCACTTTTATTTTATCTAGGCAATTTCTTCAGAATAATAGATTCTGTAGTGAAAACAACATGGGAAACCTCTGAACCTCATACTCTTTCATGCTTCCTCCTATAAGAGAGGAGCCTATGACTCCAGTATTTTATTACAAAGCTTAAGGTGGACAGGGCACTGCCAGGTGCTGGGACAGCATAATGCAGTATTCAAGAACACAGATGACCAGAATTTCCAATTCCACCACTTACAGGCTGTGTGCCTTGGAAGAAGTTACTGCCCCTCTCTGAACCTATCTATTCCTCTATTGACTGGTTACCATATAATCTCTAATTCAGAAGAAAACACTGAGCCCAGAGGTTGACACAGAATAAATCCTCAATAAATGACAGGGCTGTTGTTTCATATTCAAAGACTACAGGCATAATCAAGAAAACAGCCAAGGCCACAACTGATGACCCAGACCTGAGGCAGAATCTCACATGCCAATTCTTCCCTCTGCCAAGATGTGATGCTTTGACTATTGAAGTCAGCAACTTAGGAGCAAACCCTGGGTGCCCCTGCCTGGAGTTTAACCCATTGGCTGGGACAAGCCTGTTCTCTTGTGGCCAATTTGACAGTTATTTACATTTGGCTGTAGTTACAGTCTCAGGGTTTCTCTGATTGACACTTACTCCAGGATCAGATGTGAAAGTAAATCAAAACCAGATATCCCCACCCAGTGATTTTCTGTTTTTTCTTGGAAACCATCTGGTGCCTGTTGGTGATTGTAGGTATATGGACACTCAGAGATATCATGCCTATATTGGAAGGCTTATCCCCAATGGGGCTAAGCCCCATTGACCTAAAAACACTTTGGGGCTCACTCCAAGGTCCCAGTTCTGGCCAGAACTTACTATGCTGGCAGCTCGCTTCATGCCCTGGACATTAGGTTCTTTGAGAAAGAAATTGTTTCTGAGGTTCCTGTGATGCTGTAGGTACCCCGGTTTACTCATGAATTGGAATTTTATGCTGGGTTTGGGTTATCCTGGACTTGCACCCCCACAGCCACTGGAGAAGAAGCTTGGCTGCATGTGGTTTCTGACCAAATCCCCCAAGTCCCACCTGGGGGTCTTCCTACCCATTGCCCACTGCAGCTTTGGGAGAACAGTCTCCTTTTCTCCCTGTTAAAATCCCCAGCCTCAGGTCAAACTGTCTGGCATCTTCCTACATGAGATAAGAACCCCACATCCCCCAAGGACAGTTGGGAGTGAGTGAAGGATTACAGGTGGGGACCAGGGAGACCTGGAGAACACAAAACCCCATGTTATGAAAGCTGCCTCTGAGTTCATGCCCAGTGATGCTCTTTAGGGATGTGGGTTCTGTGTTGCTACATTTTTCTTTTAATATTTCCCCCCAGAGGACATTGAAGAGTAAATTGTGATATAAAACATGATTTTTATCCTCTGGCCACAAATTTTATTTGTTGAAATATTGTCCTGAAAACTGTGTGTAGGATATATTTGGCCACCCTGTAAACTCTGTTATGAGAAAACTGTGCAGCATGGCACTCTAATCTGACTCACAATGACCATGATGATATCAGAATAAAAAATGCATTCCTTTGTTGTTCTGGACTTGACACATAACTTGCTCAGTTGGCCTGGCTTCGATATTTTGCTGGGGCTGGAATTACCCTTGCACCCCACAACTCTGCCACAGTAGGTATAAAATAAAAATTCCATTGGAGGCGCTACAAGTGACCCACTTCAGACCTAGAGGCACATAAAGACTGAAAGTGAGGGAATGGAAAAAGATATTCCATGCAAATGGAAACCAAAAGAAAGC
Source organism: Lipotes vexillifer (assembly GCF_000442215.2). Classification (NCBI taxonomy): domain Eukaryota; kingdom Metazoa; phylum Chordata; class Mammalia; order Artiodactyla; family Lipotidae; genus Lipotes; species Lipotes vexillifer. The sequence continues at coordinate 14,236 of NW_006791939.1, read as the reverse complement.
TGGAGTAGCAATTCTCATATCAGACAAAATAGACTTTAAAATAAGGACTATCAGAAGAGACAAAGAAGGACACTACATAATGATCAAGGGATCGATCCAAGAAGAAGATATAACAATTGTAAATATTTATGCACCCAACATAGGAGCACCTCAATACATAAGGCAAAAACTAGCAGCCATAAAAGGGGAAATCGACAGTAACACATTCATAGTAGGGGACTTTAACACCCCACTTTCACCAATGGACAGATCATCCAAAATGAAAATAAATAAGGAAACACAAGCTTTAAATGATACATTAAACAAGATGGACTTAATTGATATTTATAGGACACTCCATCCAAAAACAACAGAATACACATTTTTCTCAAGTGCTCATGGAACATTCTCCAGGATAGATCATATCTTGGGTCACAAGTCAAGCCTTGGTAAATTTAAGAAAATTGAAATTGTATCAAGTATCTTTTCCAAAAACAATGCTATGAGACTAGATATCAATTACAGGAAAATATCTATAAAAAATACAAACACATGGAGGCTAAACAATACACTACTTAATAACGAAGTGATCACTGAAGAAATCAAAGAGGAAATTTAAAAATACCTAGAAACAAATGACAATGGAGACATGACGAACCAAAACCTATGGGATGCAGCAAAAGCAGTTCTAAGAGGGAAGTTTATAGCAATACAAGCCCACCTTAAGAAGCAGGAAACATCTCGAATAAACAACCTAACCTTGCACCTCAAGCAATTAGAGAAAGAAGAACAAAAAAACCCCAGAGTTAGCAGAAGGAAAGAAATCATAAAAATCAGATCAGAAATAAATGAAAAAGAAATGAAGGAAACAATAGCAAAGATCAATAAAACTAAAAGCTGGTTCTTTGAGAAGATAAACAAAATAGATAAACCATTAGCCAGACTCATCAAGAAAAAAAGGGAGAAGACTCAAATCAATAGAATCAGAAATGAAAAAGGAGAAGTAACAACTGACACTGCAGAAATACAAAAAATCATGAGGGATTACTACAAGCAACTCTATGCCAATAAAATGGACAATCTGGAAGAAATGGACAAATTCTTAGAAATGCACAAACTGCCAAGACTGAATCAGGAAGAAATAGAAAATATGAACAGACCAATCACAAGCACTGAAATTGAAACTGTGATTAAAAATCTTCCAACAAACAAAAGCCCAGGACCAGATGGCTTCACAGGCGAATTCTATCAAACATTTAGAGAAGAGCTAACACCTATCCTTCTCAAACTCTTCCAAAATATAGCAGAGCGAGGAACACTCCCAAACTCATTCTACAAGGCCACCATCACCCTGATACCAAAACCAGACAAGGATGTCACAAAGAAAGAAAACTACAGGCCAATATCACTGATGAACATGGATGCAAAAATCCTCAACAAAATACTAGCAAACAGAATCCAACAGCACATTAAAAGGGTCATACACTATGATCAAGTGGGGTTTATTCCAGGAATGCAAGGATTCTTCAATATACGCAAATCAATCAATGTGATACACCATATTAACAAATTGAAGGAGAAAAACCATATGATCAACTCAATAGATGCAGAGAAAGCTTTTGACAGAATTCAACACACATTTATGATTAAAACACTGCAGAAAGTAGGCATAGAGGGAACTTAATTTTAACTTTAATAATAAAGGCCATATATGACAAACCCACAGTGAACATCGTCCGCAATGGTGAAAAAGTGAAACCATTTCCACTAAGATCAGGAAAAAGACAAGGTTGCCCACTCTCACCACTCTTATTCAACATAGATTTGGAAGTTTTAGCTAAAGCAATCAGAGAAGAAAAACAAATAAAAGGAATCCAAATCAGAAAAGAAGAAGTAAAGCTGTCACTGTTTGCAGATGACATGATACTATACATAGAGAATCCTAAAAATGCTACCAGAAAACTACTAGAGCTATTCAATGAATTTGGTAAAGTAGCAGGATACAAAATTAATGCACAGAAATCTCTGGCATTCCTATACACTAATGATGAAAAATCTGAAAGTGAAGTCAAGAAAACACTCCCATTTACCATTGCAACAAAAAGAATAAGATATCTAGGAATAAACCTACCTAAGGAGACAAAACACCTGTATGTAGAAAATTATAAAACACTGATGAAAGAAATTAAAGATGATACAAATAGATGGAGAGATATACCATGTTCTTGGATTGGAAGAATCAACATTGTGAAAATGACTCTACTACCCAAAGCAGTCTACATATTCAATGCAATCCCGATCAAACTACCACTGGCATTTTTCACAGAACTAGAGCAAAAAATTTCACAATTTGTATGGAAACACAAAAGGCCCCGAATAGCCAAAGCAATATTGAGAACGAAAAACGGAGCTGGAGGAGTCAGGCTCACTGACTTCAGACTATACTACAAAGCTACAATAATCAAGACAGTATGGTACTGGCACAAAAACAGAAAAATAGATCAATGGAACAGGATAGAAAACCCAGAGATAAACCCACACACATATGGTCACCTTATCTTTGATAAAGGAGACAGGAATGTACAGTGGAGAAAGGACAACCTCTTCAATAAGTGGTGCTGGGAAAACTGGACAGGTACATGTAAAAGTATGAAATTAGATTACTCCCTAACACCATACAAAAAATAAGCTCAAAATGGATTAAATACCTAAATATAAGGTCAGAAACTATCAAACTCTTAGAGGAAATCATGGGCAGAACACTCTATGACATAAATCCCAGCAAGATGCTTTTTGACCCACCTCCTAGAGAAATGGAAATAAAAACAAAAATAACCAAATGGGACCTAATGAAGCTTCAAAGCTTTTGCACAGCAAAGGAAACCATAAACAATACCAAAAGACAATCCTCAGAATGGGAGAAAATATTTGCAAATGAAGCAACTGACAAAGGATTAATCTCCAAAATTTATAAGCAGCTTATGTAGCTCAATACCAAAAAACAAACAACCCAATCCAAAAATGGGCAGAAGACCTAAATAAACATTTCCTAAAAGAAGATATACAGACTGCCAACAAACACATGAAAGAACGCTCAACATCATTAATCATTAGAGAAATGCAAATCAAAACTACTATGAGACATCATTTCACACCAGTTGGAATGGCCATCATCAAAAAATCTAGAAACAATAAATTCTGGAGAGGGTGTGGAGAAAAGGGAACACTCTTGCACTGCTGGTGGGAATATGAATTGGTGCAGCAACTATGGAGAACAGTATGGAGGTTCCTTAAAAATCTACAAATAGAACTACCATATGACCCAGCAATCCCGCTACTGGGCATATACCCTGAGAAAACCATAATTCAAAGAGTCATGTACCAAAATGTTCATTGCAGCTCTATTTACAATAGCCCAGAGATGGAAACAACCTAAGTGTCCATGATCAGATGAATGGATAAAGGATATGTGACACATATATACAATGGAATATGACTCAGCCATAAAAAGAAACGAAATTGTGCCATTTGTAATGAGGTGGATAGACCTAGAGTCTGTCATACAGAGTGAAGTAAGTCAGAAAGAGAAAGATAATTACCGTATGCTAACACATATATGTGGAATTTAAGAAAAATAATGTCATGAAGAACCTAGGTGTAAGACAGGAATAAAGACACAGACCTACTAGAGAACGGACTTGGGCATATGGGGAGGGGGAAGTGTAAGCTGTGACAAAGCGAGAGAGTGGCATGGACATATATACACTACCAAACGTAAAATAGATAGCTAGTGGGAAGCAGCCGCATAGCACAGGGAGATCAGCCCCGTGCTTTGTGACCACCTAGAGGGGTGGGATAGGGAGGGTGGGAGGGAGGGAGATGCAAGAGGGAAGAGAGATGGGAACATATGTATATGTATAACTGATTCACTTTGTTATAAAGAAGAAACTAGCACACCATTGTAAAGCAATTATACTCCAATAAACAGGTAAAAAAATAAAAATTCCAGGAGAGGCATTTGCCATTAGCTCTTGAGTTAGTATATATATATATATGATTTTATATGAATAGAATTATGTTGCATGTGCTGTTCTGTATTTGATATTTCTTTTCACTCGATGTAATCATCTCAAATCTAACATGGCCCAGGAGACTCTTTACTTTCTTTTTCCATACCTGTTCCTTTGCCTTCCCTCACAACCTTAGGAAGTCACGATCAAGTTCTAGGAGGTTCATCAAAACCTGCCTCATCCTTATGCCTCAACTTCACTGTAGAAGCAAAGCGCTACTCTTTCTGCCTCCAGGACATCCCCAAAGCTGTCCTCAGGGCCATTCAAGTACAAGCCAGGATCCCCTGCCAGGAGTAGCAGAGGGTCTACTGTTGAAGTCGTTTCCTTGTTAACCCTCACAAAATGGTCCAACAGCAACCAGGGAGACTGAGAAATATGCATCAGGTCACATCCTTATCCTACTCACAAACTTTCATTAGTGCCCTACTAAGCCTCTTCCTGGATGGTCTCACCCCTCCTCCCCAACCTCCTTTCCCTGGTTTCCCCCAAATTCAAGGCCGTGCAGGTTCTCTCCTCTTCTTCTGGGACCCTGCATAGCAGCCAATATTAGGCCCACAGTGCCCCCTGGTGGCTAGACATGCAAGATCCTCAGGACACCTGGGCAAGGGGTGAGGCCTCGCCTGGAGAAGGTCACGTGAGAGGACCAGACACTGGGTTTGAAAAAGGTCTTGGAAGAGAGAAAGCTTAAGAGAAGACCAAGAGTGTTAGATTTAGGGAGGAAAGTCTAATTGAATCCACTCTGGGTTGGCCCTGCTTGTTGGGTTATGGAAATGGAGCTGGAAGCAGAGAGCAGTTGGCCTCAGGGTGGGCCTGAAGCTCAACTCCAGAAACTCCCATGAGAATTTTGACGATGTCTGTGCAGGAGAGGATGCTGAACATCCTGGGGCCTGGTCTCTGAGTCACTCCTTCCTGCAGGTTCCTCTCTTTTGTTGACAGAGGCCGGGTGTGAGGGGTTCCTGGAGAGAGATGTGGCATCAGAGCTACACAGGGGGTCAGTGTCTCTAACGGGAGGGGGAGATGGGAGTTTGGGGTGACTCAGCCCTGAGGACATCCTTGAAGCATCCCAGGCCTCTCCAAGTTTTTACTTTTCCAATGTCTAAAGAACTGTGTCCTGAGAACACAGGTGGGAAAAGTTTGGAGGTGGCTTTAGTGACTGTGCACAGTGAGAACCAGAGCTGCTGAGGAGGAAATTCCAGTTAAATAGATGAGGACTTTTGCTTCTGTTCAGAAGTTCAGGGGACATGATTTACTTCCTAAGATCCCTGTGACTTTTGATGACTTTTTTGTTTGTTTTTTTAGGGGTTTTTTTGGTGGTGCTCCAGGTGGCAATGTGTGTTCTAAGAGTAAAGCCCAATAATGGAACAGCAGCTCCAATGACCCATTTAGGCACTGCTGGCAGGGTGTGTGGTTCAACATCAAATCTCTTGGGCCCCACCACGGAGAGCCCTTCAAGGGAAGTTACTCCCCCACCCCAGACCCCAAGTCCTGTGCCTGGTTTGTCTTCTCCTACAGAAAACATACTTCAGTTTTACCTGTATCCTCTACATTCTGTCTATTCGCAGGGGATTGCATGTTTCTGACCTCACAATTCATACTAAATATCTTTCTGGCAAAACAGTCATGCAGTGGCCAACAGGTACTGAAAAGATGCTCAGCATCACTAATCAGGGAAATGCAAATCAAACCCACAAGGAGATATCACTTCACACCTTTTAGAATGACTGTTTTCAAAAGGACAAGGGTTAACAAGTGTTGGGAATGGTGTGGATAAAAGGGAGACCTAGGACACTGCTGGTGGGGATGTAAGTTAGTGCAGCCATTGTGTAGAAGAGTACAGAGGTTCTTCCAACGATTAAAAATAGAACTATCATAAGATCCAGCAATTCCAATTCTAGGTATATATTGAAGGAAATGAACACATGTTCTCAAAAGGATATCTGCAGCCCCAAGTTCACTGCAGTGTTATTTGCAATATGGAAACAACCTAAGTGTCCCTCAATGGATGATAGAGAAAATGTGATATATCTATATAGAAATATATAGAGAGAGAGTCAGAAATGTGTGTGTGTGTGTGTGTGTATATATATATATATATATATATATATACACACATATATATATATATCATACAAAGAAAAAATTTCTACCATATTCCACAAAAAGAATGGACTTTGAGTGCATGATGCTAAGTTAAATATGCGTGGAATCTAAAAAATTCAACTGCTCTTTTTCTCTCTTCAATGGAAACTTCTTAAACTCTGTCCCTTTATCTCCAATTCACTGTATGTTGGTTCTTGATTTTCCAAAATGACGATGCCTTTATTTTCATCACTGGTCATGTAAAAAGATCTGATAATAGAAAATGTTCAATGAAATACAGAAAGGGTGAGTGGAAATATAAAGGAAATTCACAGAACTTTATGATCACTGTTGCTTTCATCTTAATGGTCACCTTCTGGACATCTCAGCATGTTGACCTAAGATGCTCACAAATATGAATTACATCATTTTCTTACCAATCCAGGTTCATTTTCCCAACTGTCAGCAAGGTAAATGCCAAGATTCCAAGGTTTGCAGGAGAGAAAGTGTTTATTTACAAGGGAGTCAAGGTAGGATACAGGAGGACAAGTCTGTGATCTATCACTTCAAAGGCAAGGGAGCAGGGATGTTTATGGGTGAAGAGTATAAGGAGTTTGGAGGTGCAGGGAAAGGTGATTGAAGGCAGAAAAAAAGTGAAGTAAATTGCTGCTCTGTGCAGGCTTCTCTGAGTTACATGCTACTTCATGAAATGCATATTCAGAAGATGCTGGCTTTCACATGATCTGAGGATGTTGGTTTTGGCTCCCTCACGTCAAATGATCTTCCACTGTGCACTTATGCAGGTCCATTGAATGGTCGATGGTCTTCACTGGTTTGAACTGGGCAAGACTCGAGCCATGACCTGAAAAAACAAACAACCATTACTATAATAACCCATATGTCAGAGATGTTATCCATAAGAGGAGGTTAAAGGAGACTTGTAACATATTGTCTAAACTATAGGACACTTTCAGGGTATGCAATTTGCAGGAACAATGAAGGCAAGCTTGACAGGTGAAGGCATGTTACAAGAGGAGGGTTTTAAGCTGTTCCCTCATCTGCTGTTCTGTGAGACAAACTGAAGAATTTCTATTAGTTATCAGTTTCTGTTAACCCTTTGAGGTGGGTTTCAATTCCATGAGGGTTGGATCCATGTAATTTTCACTTCCTAAACTCCATCTAGGCCTAGTGGAACCCTGGGAATATAATAAACCTCATTAAGACATGACCTGAAATAATGAATGAAAGAATGATTGTTATCTTCATAGGGAACTTTATTTAAGAATTGATTACATTATAAAGTAATGTAATCATGGGACCTGTATTTTACTTTAATCTACTATGGACAGCACCACCTTCTAACTGTGTTTTGTGTGATTTGTCTAAGAAAAAAAATCATGAGTCCACAAAGACCTTATACCTTCCTGTTCACTCTTTCTATCCCATTCATATGTGTCTTAGTTGATTCAGACTACTATAACAGAATACCATGGACTGAGTGGCTTAAACAAAGAAAACATTTATCTTACAGCTGTGGAGGCTGGAAGCCTGAGATCAGAGAGGGAGCGTGATCGTGTTGAGGGACCCAGCTTCCTAGTTTCCTCACATGGTGGGGGGAGGGGGAGTTCAGGTCTCTTCATTTCCTCCATGTTTTTTTTTTTTTTTTTTTTTTTTTTTTTTTTTTTTTTTTTTTTTTTTTTTTTTTTTTTTTTTTTTTTTTTTTTTTTCTTTCTTGCGTTATGCGGGCCTCTCCCTGTTGTGGCCTCTCCCATTTGCGGAGCTCAGGCTCCGGACGCGCAGGCTCAGCGGCCATGGCTCACGGGTCCAGCCGCTCCGCGGCATGTGGGATCCTCCCAAAACGGGGCACGGACCTGCGTCTCCTGCATCGGCAGGCGGACTCTCAAGCACTGCGCCACCAGGGAAGCCCCATGTTTTTTTTTTTTAAACATGGATGACTCCTTTTTTGTTTGTTTGTTTTTACTATTGGCATTATTTTATTATTATTATGTATTATTGATGTGAAAAATAAAGATAGGAACCTAATATGAAAATGGTAGCACAGTTTGACAGATGTTAAATGATTAAGTAATACATGTATGCATGTAAGTATAGTACTTTATCTCAAAAGACTGAAGACGGTCGTCCGTGGAAGTGGGCACCAGAAGAGTTGTGGTTTCTTTGGAAGAAGGAGGATCTTACATCCAAAGGAAAGCTGCAACACTAAATTAGGGTGAGTGTGGCTCATTTCAGAGGCAGTGAACTGAGGTACCTAGTAGATGTTTGAATAGCGTGTGTTTCATGTATTCCTACGAAGCTGGGGTCAGCTGAGTGCCACTTTTGTGCTTACTTCCAGCGTCACTCAGACTGAGCAGCCCAGGAGTAAACACTATTCACAATAAACTCATTATTCCCTAATCTAGCAGTTGAATTGGACCAACTTTGCATTTTCAAAACAAGCTGGTAGCAGAACTGACTCAACTGGAATCTGAGGAGATTTTAGTTATAAATATATGCCCATTATGTCATCAACTGGTTATGTCAAAATTCTAATATTCACAGAATATACTTCTGTTGAACATACTTTTCCTTAAGCTGAAAACTGTTACTAGGCAAAGGTTTGTTGCAATTTTGCCCTTGAGGTTTCCTCAAGTCCACTGACAGGCTGTCCTGTTTGAAAGATTACAATGCCTGTCAAATCTTTACAAAATTACTCTCTAAGGAATTATTTAAAAAATTGAATCGGTTAAGAATTATCAAGTAATACTTATAAGGAGAAGAGATCATTTTAATTGAATTGATACTATGTGCCAGGAACTGCTTTATACTCTAACTGCATCATCCATCTCATTTGTCATTCATTCAAGCCCCTGAAGATTGTTCTGTTAATACACACATTTTACAGAACTGAACACTACAGGGTTTATTTTTATTATTTTTTTAACATATTTATTGGAGTATATTGGTGTGTTAGTTTCTGCTTTACAACAAAATGAATCAGTTATATATATACATATGTTCCCATATGTTTTCCCTCTTGCATCTCCCTCCCTCCCACCCTCCCTATCCCACCCCTCCAGGAGATCACAAAGCACCGAGCTGATCTCCCTGTGCTATGCCGCTGCTTCCCACTAGCTATCTACCTTACGTTTGGTAGCGTATATATGTCCATGCCACTCTCTTGCTTTGTCACAGCTTACCCTTCCTCCTCCCCATATCCTCAAGTCCATTCTCTAGTAGGTCTGTGTTTTATTTCTGTCTTACCCCTAGGTTCTTCATGACATTTTTTTTCTTAAATTCCATGTATATGTGTTAGCATACAGTATTTGTCTCTCTCTTTCTGACTTACTTTACTCTGTATGACAGACTCTAGGTCTATCCACCTCATTACAAATAGCTCAATTTCATTGTTTTTTGTGGCTAATATTCCATTGTATATATGTGTCACATATTCTTTATCCATTCATCCGATGATGGACACTTAGGTCGTTTCCATCTCCGGCTATTGTAAATAGAGCTGCAATGAACATTTTGGTACATGACTCTTTTTGAATTATGGTTTTCTCAGGGTATATGCCCAGTAGTGGATTGCTGGGTCATATGGTTGTTCTATTTGTAGTTTTTTAAGGAACCTCCATACTGTTCTCCACAGTGGCTGTATCAATTTACATTCCCACCAACAGTGCAAGAGGGTTCCCTTTTTTCCACACCCTCTCCAGCATTTATTGTTTCCAGATTTTTTGATGATGGCCATTCTGACTGGTGTGAGATGATATCTCATTGTAGTTTTGATTTGAATTTCTCTAATGATTAGTGATGTTGAGCATTCTTTCATGTTTTTTTTTAATTGAGGTAGAGTTGTTTTACAATGTTGTGTTATTTTTTACTGTACAGCAAAGTGGAGTTCCCTGTGCTATACAGCAGGTTCTTATTTGTTATCTATTTTATACATATTGGTGTATATATGTCAATCTCTCAATATCGCAAATCATCCCAACCCCACCCCTCACTTTCCCCCCTTGGTGTCCATACGTTTGTTCTCTACACAGTTGTCTCTATTTCTGCCTTGTAAACCAGTTCATCTGTACCATTTTTCTAGATTCCACATATGTGCATTAATATATGAAATTGGGTCATTTGTAGAGATGTGTATGGACCTAGAGACTGTCATACAGAGTGAAATAAGTCAGAAAGAGAAAAACAAATATCTTCATTTCCTTCTAAGGGCACTAAGCCTACCGTGGGACTCCACCTTGACTCATCCGAATCTAGTTGCCTCCTAAGGTAACTCCAAATCCCATCATGTTGGGGCTAAAGGCTTCAGGATATGAATTCGTGTGTGTGGGAGATGGAGTAGGATATGGGGGAAAACATTCAGTTCATAGCAACCTGTCACCATAATGAGATGACAAGATTCCAGTGAACCAATCAACATTCCAATTGTCATCCTCCTCTCTTTGTTTCCCCCACACCCACACCCATGCCTCCTGCAAACTGCCAATGCTATGACACCTCCTGTGACTGTACACCTCTGAGTCTCCAGCAAGACTGCTTTGTCCAAGCCAAGATGTGGGCTTGGTTCTCTCACTGCTCTCCCTTCTTTCTCCTTTGCTCACTACGACTTCATCTCCATACAACCATCGCAGAGAGCATGAGAGCATTAATCACACCATGGGCGTCTTTCAAAGGATCTCCTCTTCATTCCAAGTGCCACATGACCTGTCTGTGCCCTCCCTGCCCAGCATCAGTGACTTTCACCTGTTCCCAAGTTGGCCATGCACTTCACGACATCAGCATTTGCACAAACCACCCAATGCCTTAACACAATCCCTTCAACTGCACACATTTTTTGTTTGACCAAAATTTATTCAGGCTCCTGAACTTCTCCTAGGATTGTTTCTGGACTTCCTTGTAAACTCCACTTTGAACAAGAATTCTAAGCAAGTTAAGAAAAAATTCCCACACTTGATATCTGATCACCCCGAAAAATCTGATCAAAATTCCTCACTGCCCACTCTTGGTATCGGGTCATGCTGCTCTGCGTTCAGCAAGAAATCTATTAGATTGGTTCAGCCAGAGTCCCTCCCAGAACTGATGTCTCCTCTTAGTAATTTACCAGCCAAAAAACCCTCTGCTTCTTGGCTGTGAATTCATGCTTGTATCTGCTGAATTGTGAATGAAGCCCAGTTACATACTGGGGTATATTTTCCTCTATTGTCATATTCCTGAATAAACTTTGTCTTCACCACATAAACGTGTGTCTGTGTATGATTTTCTTTGTCACAACTCCCACAGCTGATTAAGGCAGGAAATGTCCTTCGAATTATTCTCCAAATTCTCACATATCTGAGAATGACAAGTTTGGAGTCTGGCCACTTTTGTAACTTCCATATAAGCCCTCGAGTTTTTTTCAGAGAATCAGTTTCAACTTACCACTTTAAAACAATGCTCTTTTTGGATCTCATAGAAACTGTGATCTCATAGAAACATCCCCACATTAGACTCTGCCATTTCCGCATTTCCATTAATAACACATTAAGTCTCTCAGACACTCATTTCCAACGTTTAGGTTGTTTGCCAATTCTAGGGGTCCTTCTGTTCCCATCAGCTAATTATTCGCTGCATGGAAAGTGGGCAGATTCCTCTACCTGGCAAAGACCTTGGTTCACCAGCCTAAAATTGGGGTAAATAGCTGTGATATTTAGAGTTACTGTGAAGGTTACCTGATGTAGTGAATAAAAAGAGCCCACAACATTGCTCACCTACTTTGTGTTCAATAAACAGAGTTGCTTATAATTATCGTTGTTACTAATCTCACTCTATTGCAGCTCATGAATAAAAGGGATTGATGGCCTGGGAGTTAAAATGTCTATTGATAGAATCTAGTTTACCCCTCTTTTATGTCAAGGCCATTTATACCCACGGCAGAAATGTAGTGAAAGGAATCTTCCCGAAAGTGACCAGGAAAAAGAACACCCTTCAAAGAGTCTTCACCTTGGTGGTGGGTGGTATATAAGAATTGTTTGGGCATCAAATAAATGGCGTGGGAGAGAGGCATGGAAAATTCTTGAAGTTGGAAAAAGAGTCACCCTTTATTTGTGACCTTAAACTTCAAAAGAATCTCTGTGTGATGCAGCCCAGGGTGGGATTTATCCCTGAATGTGGCAGAACTTTACACACCAATTAGAGCTGAATTTATTGCAGGAAAGGTGTTGGTGCTTAGGAAGAGAAAAACAGAATTTTATTTCTATGCCTAATGGCATCACGTTGATCAGAAACTGTGTTGAACTCAGCTAAGTTTGAGGAAATAGTAATTATCTAAATACAAATAGAAAGGGGCCAATGGGATTATGGTTTGTTTTCCAAGACCCCAGGAAAATGTCTGGGGCTATTTGCCATCTGGAAAGTGTCCTCAGTGCAAAAAAAAAAAAAAAAATCTAAGAAAACTTCTCCTGGTAGCACCGGCCCCTGGATGACAGAGTTATTTGCAACTGACCCAGGTTTCTTTCTTCCCAGGATCCAAGTTCCCAAAGAGCCCACGGTGCCCACCTTCAGTGCCTCTTGGACTTGAAAATGTCTGATCCCAGGACTCACACCTCTCCCTCTTCTCACATTCTTAGATTTAGTCTTTTTCTGCCACTTGCTGTGCTGATCTCAACTTTCTAGGAAGAAACACTATCTCAGATGACACTGTCTGCTCTGAGCCACTCTCTTTTACTTTCTGAATATCACCAAGAAAAATGCCTAAATCTCCCTCCTTCCTAAAAGAAAAAAAAAAAAAACCTTTATTTTACACTGTTGTGATCATTCATGTGGTCCCTTTAGGAATGCCCAGCTCTAAAATGCCCAGCCCCACTCTTACTTCTTACTGTGATTTTGACCTGTCTTAAGAGAGGTCTTGGCTTAAGGATGGAAGACCAACCACATTCCCAGAAGCTCTTCCCTTGCTGCCTGAATAGGCTCACAATCTTCTATGTTTCCTACCTAATAGTAAAGTGTTAAATTAATACAGGGAAGGATTTATTTTGTTTTGTTTTTTTCATAAAGATGTTTTAATTCAGGGACATTTTGATATAGCCAAAGTTCTGCAAACAATGATGCCTTCAAGATTTGTTTTTTGTTTTCCAATGTTAGGAACCAATAATCACTTTTTTGCTCATACTCAGGAATATAACTGTTGGTACTGATAGAATTCAATCACTGTTTGTCAAGTGAATCAATGAATGAGTCCTTGATTCCCCCTCCATCATTCTTTCTGTTTCCTAAATGTATACCTGATTCAATCAACTAATCTGGAGGACAATGGAGATACAATCAGGATCAATCCAATGCACAGTCTGAAATTGAATCTGGTATCCCTTTCTCTTTGAATTAGTAGTTGGACAGAGAGATAATGGGATTAGGAAGGTCTGTCAAAGTTTCAAGCACTTTGAAGAAGAAAGGCAGAATTTTCTGGCTCTGGAGTCACCAGCTGGGTTCTCCACAGGGTCTGAGGTCTGAGCACCCCACTAACCACATCAAAGCAGTACGTTTCCAAGCTCAGATAAAGACACCCTCTTCATACCCATGGATAGCTAATCTTGAAGGGTGTCATTTATCTCTGGATGGCAGGGAGAGTTTTTAAAAGATCATTTCCTTCAGATGAACACATTTCAGGTTTTGGTTTTGCCTCTCAGTGTAGTTTTGCCTGAATCCCAAATATTTGGATTTGTACTTTGGCTGATATCATTTTAAATGTCTTACCAAAGCAGATAATTTTAATGAAAAACATCTGTTTGGAATTTTATTTCTTGAAATTTAAAATACATATTTTGTGCACGAATGGCATTCATGTTAGGAGTATCCCCTCATTTTTATAAGTCAGGTTAACTGGAGCAACTGAGAATGTAGGCTGTGTTGGTCGACATTACACTCCTCTTCCCACATATTTCGGGCTCTAAGTGACAGTCTGAAAGTCCTCCCCAAATAAATATTGAAGTCAGCTTTCAGGCTCCTTGGTACTCACTTCCCTGTAGGACATTAATTAATCAAAGCAATGGATGGAACTGAATGGGCTAGTGGTTGCCTTTTTTCCCATCAGTACTTATAAGATGCTTGTTCTGAATCCAGTA
>NW_006791938.1:0-2009 GCF_000442215.2 Lipotes vexillifer | reverse complement strand
GTGCTCCACAACAAGAGAAGCCACCACAATGAGAAGCCCACGCACTGCAACGAAGAGTAGCCCGTGCTCGCCGCAACTAGGGAAAGCTCATGCGGAGCAACGAAGATCCAATGGAGCCAAATATTAATTAATTGATTAATTAATTATTAATTAATTAAAACAAAAAGAACAGCAAGGCAGAACCAATCCCTCCACCTGTCTTGCATGGGGCGGCCCTCCTGCTTAAGAAAAACACAAGAGTTCCTCTTTACACCCACCTTGCAGCTTCCTTGATGGTAAATTCAATAAATTGCCTCCTCACTGCAAGAGGTCCTTGCACTCCTTCAAGCAAAGTGAAAATTCTTTCATACTCTGCAGATATTAAAAAAAAAATTAGTATTTTTAAAAATACGGATGAAGAATAAAATTCAATCTTTGCACATCATCAGTAATCATTCCTTGTGTGTGGAAAGTTAGGTATAGTTCGTATTTGAAACACTCAAATCAAGACAACTGCACATATCTGCTAGGGAAACTCTAAACACTAATTCAGTGTGGTCTGCTGAATAATGGTCCCCCAAGTGGTCCGTGTCCTAATTCTGAGAACCTGCGAACATGTTACCTTATATGGCAAAAGAAGAGACTTTACTTTGCAGATGTGATTAAGTTACGGCTCTTGAGATGGGGAGATTATCCATGTTCATACATGTTGCCCAACGTAACCACAAATATCCTTATAAAAGGGAGGCAGTAGAGCTGGTCGGAAAGAAAAGATGTAAGGGTGGGAGCAGAGGTTAGAGAGGAGAGAAGGGGCTAAGTTGCTGGCTTGAAGATGGAGGAAGGGCCCACGAGCGAAGGAGCACAGGCAGCCCATAGAAGCTGGAAGAGGCGAGGACACGGATTCTCCCTAGAGCCTGCAGAAGGAACCCTGGCCCGCCAACACCTTCGTGCCAGCCCAGCGAAAGTCATTTCAGATCTGACTTCCACAACTCTAAGGTAATACAGTTTTGAGCCACGAAGTTTGTGATAACTTGTTGTTATCGCAGCAAAAGGAAACTATTACAGTAAGTAAGGGGAAAGAGAGAGAGAAAGGTGTATTGGGTCTCTTTTAGGTAAAGCCAGAGGAGTCATTTTAGATTATGTGAAAACCCAGTACTTCCCAAAAATGCACCTCAAGAGATACCTTGAATCTATTCTGAAACATAAACGGAAAGGGACCTCCATTATATTACTGATAGATGTTCTTTCACTACTCACTTCGTCCAAATTTTCGAACTTCCTTCATTAACTGGTGTTTTATATCAGCATTGATTCCTTGTGCCATAGCAGGAGTTATTTGCGACGTATTTGGCCCAGTTTCCAAAGCAGACGTTACCGAGACTTTTCGATCATCTACAGAGACACTGCAGTTCTTGGTTCCTCCTACGAGTGCATTACTACCAGGACTGTGCATCAGGTCATCTTTCCTGAGACTAGTGAAATCATCAGACAGGGAATCCACTTGGTCGGGCGGGATACCATCTCCTGCCATATTCATAAGCTCTGGGGCAGCAGAGTTTGACAAGAAGCCATCGGGTGAGATTTGACCATGTTCCATCTTCTCGTGAACATCGTGAGTGACAGTAACATCTGGAAACCAAATTAACAAGTGGAGCTGTGACGCAGGTGCATTATGGCAACCCCACAGGGACCGCCCGGTGCTCCTCAGTTTTGAGGAAATGGTTTCATAAAGCAAGAGGATGTACCAGATGGAGCCTGAGACCCCTCAAATTGAGCTCAGGAAGGTAATACGACAAACGCACTTTCTTCTCCTCATGGCACCATGAACACATATGGAAACCAAGTAAGACAGTACAACTAATAAAGAGGCTCAGGTCCCTGGTGCTGAGGGTTTAGCTGCAGCTTGTGCTTTACAAGCTGAAAAGCAGCAAGTCTCACTTGGTGTCATGATTTCTGTCCTTTACCTATGAAATGCCATGCTCTACCGAGCTTGACATCAGATTACGTGGCCCCCCCCCCCCCCCCCACCC
>NW_006791937.1:0-941 GCF_000442215.2 Lipotes vexillifer | reverse complement strand
TCCCGACATAACTAAGGGGAAGGACAAGAGAGGGACATTGTGGGCAGTACACAGAGATATTCTCTTTCATATGTTTGAAAGCTAAACATTCAATGTTTTTAAAGTCCCCCAATAACAGTAATAGTTTTCTCTGCTGACCTAGTCAACAGGGCCCAGAGAAGACTGCCCGGAATGACCTCTTTGACAACGTCCTGAGAAGCAACTTATCCAAAGAGAATCTCATGGATCCCAGAGGTTTTTTCCCCTCTCCCCTTTCCTCTGCTATGTATAAGTTTTGGTTATACTTTTACTTTGATGAAAACAATCTAATGCCTGTCCTCCCTCCTGTAAAATGGGGAATTAGTATGGGAAGAAGTGTCTCCATATTATTCCTTGACAGTTTTTTGCTTGATGGTTTGTTTTCTGGCTGTGACTATAAAAATTAGCCCATCTAAGACACATCGTGGGAGCCAACAGAATCCTGCCCCCCCACACACACAGGTTCCTGCTTCAGACCTGGACCTTTAGAGCTATTGGCTCATGTTTGCTCTGTTCTGTTAAATCTCATGTGCAGAAGTTGAGCATTTTGGCTTTTGCATACTGTGTGGTTACTGGACAAGGATTTTCTCTCTCTCTCTCTCCCTCTCAGTTGTGCATCACTAATTTCTCCTCTCAGTGCGCGATTCTGCTTTTAATTTTAGGAAGTGAACTTCTGGGGATAATCCCTGTTGGGTGGTGGTTTACAGGGATGTATTGCCTGTTAGGTAGAAGATGACAGCTAATCTGGACCATGAGTCTTTTTTGTCTGATGCTTGGCCTGAGGATTCTGGTATTTCCTGGTATGTGACACCGCAGCAGTGAGAAGCAGTCCACCTCTTGTCTTTCCATTATTTGCTAAAAACCGCGTGGGCCCAGGCAGTCCTTGTCAGGAACTGCAAAAGTGTAGTAGCTACAATAAGGAT
>NW_006791936.1:23599-75332 GCF_000442215.2 Lipotes vexillifer | reverse complement strand
ATGTCTATGATGGACTGAATCCGATACGTCCCTAGGCCTCACTTTACTCATTTGTATAGTGGGGAGAATAATACCTGCAACCTGGGGTTGACGGGGAGGGGTCTTCAAATGAGACAATGTAAATAAATAGTAAGTAGCACGTAACACATAGTAGATGGTGGATGAATGTTAGCTCTTGCTTTTATTATTATTCTCCACTTCCTGACAGAGCAGCAAGTCCCTCCACTTATTACCACCAAACTGATGACATGGGCTCCACATCTTTAGTAAGGACAAGGTGTGAGGGGCAGGGCACATCTTGGGGCCAGGACAAGGAACAGTTGTGTAGACCAAAGCATCCGAGGGGTTTTCACAGGCAGAAATGGCATTTTGTCCAGGGCCTATTCACCAGCTTGCGTGGTTGCCCTTTTCTTCCACAAGCTTCCCCTTTGTAACACCTGCCCATGATGATTCCTGCTTTTGAGGCAGTCCTGGGCAGCTCTGGCCCACAGTGACTTTTGCCTATCAATGTACACAGCCAGTCATGTCTTTTGGAGGCAGACCCTACTCCCAAGAGGAGGCTGATAAGCTGAGGAAGTGTGGAGAGGGCACGGCGTGTCCCAAGCGCTCACACGCACACATACCACTGTATTTAAGCAGGGGTTGCTCTTCCTATGAGAGGTAGTGGTTATTTGCAGAGAAGCTCCTTACGTGTTCAGTGTAACAACACCTTGCACATGGTGGTGGTGAGATTCCAGGCCTGGTCCTTATCTTTGCAACATGGCAAGTGCTCTGACCGTGCTAGTGGCTAGAAGAAGCATAAAGCCTGAATCCTGTCTTTCTAGAACTTACAACTCACTGATCCGTTGGGAAGGCAAACGCAGTACATTCACAAAGTGACACATTCACACAGGTTTATGCAGTGGTACACGTTCATGTCAAAGACACACACGGGGTTGTAATCAGCGTAAATTCTCCTAGTGTGAAGACTTCCACTGATCATGGAGAACAGAAGATGGAGCAGCATCCCAGAGGACCCTGCAGGGACAGGGGTCGCACTCCCAGTTTCTCAATGCTTTATGACTGAGCTGGCTACCTGGCAGGATGGGCGCAGGCACACAGGCCAGCAGGGCAGTTGGTGCAGAGCCTAGGAGCCACTTGTTACATAAGTTCTTTTCACATTTTGTCTCTGGAGTCAGCAACACATATGCATACCTCTTGACTTTCAACCCTGTGCACACTGGCCCTCGCACACTCAAGTTCATATTCCCACATAGATCCATTCATGACCCCTCACATCAGCCCACTACATAACACACAGAGACAAACCATCACAAGCTGCCAATCACCATGGAGTACTTCTTCACTCACCCACACACACTCACAGACACTCCAATGCACCGACAAATATGCTCATATTGTCTTTCTTGTTCATGCGCATCGCCCCAGAGAACAGAGTTCAGAGCATCTCCAGACTTGTGCAATATTCGAGCAGAGTATTGGCCCATTTACCTTTAGTGAATTTCCACGCAGAAAGATCCCCGGATGAAGGGGATGATGGTGAGGCCTTTGAAAGAAGGCTGCCTTACTCAGGGAAGAATATACTTACATCTTCCAAACATAGAAATTCCCTAGAAGGTAGTTTAGTGCAAGAAAAAGAACACAAACGCATATCCTGGAGCCTGGAAGGGCTGGGTTCAATCCTCTCTTCCCTACTTTTTCTTTACGTAACCTTAGAGAACGGAACCTTACGAAGCCTTCCCCTGCATACGTGTGCATGGGCCTCAACCTGCTGTTCATTCACAAATGCCTGCCACAGAAGATACAGTGGGCTTAGCCTATCCCCAGGTTCTGCTGAGACATCCTTGGTCCCAATTATCCCCTCTGCCTTATGTGTGAGTGTGTGTCTGTGTGTCTGAGTGTTTGTATGTGAGAGGCAGAGGTTTGGACGAAGAGAAACAGTGATGCTAATGATTGTAAGGGAACAATACTATTCCAAGGATAAGCGTTTAGTTGTACCTGTGGCTCGTAGAGTTCATGTTCCTATGTCCTCTGTTGGTAGATGCAATACTACGTAATGCATGCTTGAGATAGAAGATTCCCCACCCCCCAAAGAAACCTGTTCTGGGTAGTGAGGGCTTAGGCCAGAAAAGATGGACTGGATGTAACACCAAAACTCATGGATCTTCAGACGTTCACATTTTCTCTAGTTACACAGGCATTGCTTCGGCCACAGGTAGGTCTGAGTTCTTCCGCTAATCCAAGCCAAACCATTGAAAAATATCTACAGAGTTGGAAGCATTAGGCAGAGAAGAGGATGTGAAGGAGTTTAGGGACCAGGGAGGCTCTGGCCCTCTTTGCTGGCCACCATCCCCAGGGCCTGGTGCGTTGTGTGACCTCACTAGGTCTTGATGAATTATTAGTTCTCCCAGAACACATGCCCCACGTGTTCTTTCTTCTCTGCTCCTAGGGACCTGAGCTGAAATCTCTCTCCAAGACGATCAGGGTTGCTTCTGTCAGAGTGACAAGAGGCGGAAGGGGTTCTTCTCCCAGGAAAGCCTGGGATCCTCTGGGTTTCCCTCGGGGTCAGCCCATGCATAGCCTGCCCTTACGGTGAGTCCCAGAGGAGACACCATTGATTTCCAAGGCTGTCTTCTCATGCTGCAGTGTGAATGCACAAGATCTAGGGTTTCTGTAGGGTTTGCAGCTGAGCTGTGGCTAAATTCCAGGTCTGAGAATGAAACATGCCATCCTCAGGACTAGCTTGTCCATTTCCATTTGTGTCAGTCAAGGGCTTAGGACACTGGTAGCAAGTGCCGCTACTTGCCTTCAGATTGTGGCAACGACCTCCTCCCTATTTCTATGAGTGGGCTTTGGCCCAGCTTTCAGAGCCCGACTCCACGGAGCACCCAACCATCGTTGAGCCCTTATTCTGTGCCCAACAGTGTGCACATGCTTACACATGTTGTCCAAAATAAGCCTTTCAGCTGACATGCAGTATGGGATTATCCTGTTTAGCAGAGGAAGAAACTGGTGCTCAGAGATGTAAAGTGCCCAAAGTCACCCAGCTGGTGACGATCAGAGCCCCAGTCAGAACACTAATTGGGGAATTATGTAAGGTATGTTTCATCCTTTGATGGATGTTGTTTCCATAATTTCAACCTGCTCCCTGCCCTGTGGCATCCCTCTTTGTTCTGGAATCTCTAAGTGGAACGGGAAGGACACATCAGCCCTTAAGCCCTGGGATTTCAGATTCCAGGAGCCAGACCGGGTAACTCGTCCAGCAGCCCCTGCCAGGTCAAAGTTTCTTAGCTCCCCAGCCTCTCCACCTTATGATAATCATTTCCCTGAGAAGCCTGCAGTTTGCGTGACTTATACACCGGTAAGAGAGATACGTACTGTCAACTGTAACCGCCCAGTTTCTGTGAATGAAGACTTATGTTTTGCTGACCAAGAGTCAGGAGAGAGAGCTGCAGCCCCCATTTTTTGTTAGAATACAACAGGTGAAAAATCAAATCGGCTTGCCCATGTTTGTTTCCAGTTCAGGCTGAATGTGGCTCTGAGCCTAGGTTAAGTCAAGGTCCCAACTTGGCTGAGTTTACTGGGTCTCCCCAAGAGCCACTCACCCCTCAGAAGTTGTTTCTCTTACAACAAGGTTCACTGTGTAAGCTGATCGGCCCACACCGTCCCCCACCAACCGGAATATCCTGGAACACTACCCTCATCGCTCCCACACCCAGCAGTGTCCGGAATGCTTGCTTAGCACCATCCCAGACGGCAAGGTTCTAGTGCAAACGTCATGAGTGGGTTTGGAAACACGAGGAAGCCACGGCTCGTAAAGTGATGGGGCTAGGACTCGTGTGAAGGCACTGTCATCCCCAAGCGCCATCAAACCGAGAGTGAGTTTGCCAGCCCAGGAGATGAGTAAGAGCTCAAGTTTGAGGAAAGGCAGATGCATCCTATTGTGACTAAGGCTTGGCACGCCCCAACCGTAGGCCATCTCATGGCTTCCAAGAGGGATTTGAGACGTATAAAATGTGTGCAGTCTTAGAGCATCCCCAAAGCCTCAGCATCTCACGTTCCAGCCACTTGTGAATTAGGATAAGTCTGGCAAAGGAACGCCTCTCCTGGGAGGCTTGTTGTACCTGGTGCCAAACTCGGTGGGCAGCTATGGCTGGCGCACTGGGTGGCTGGTCAGAAAGAAAGGCCTCGTGTGGGCACGTCTGCCCTCCGTATCATTTGGGACCGACCTCTCTTGGGCTGCAAGTCTACATATGAAGTGTGTGGGGCAGCGGCTGAGATGGGGGTCCAGGGTGTGCCCAGAATCCTGTGTGGAGGCTCCGGCTGGCGTGTGTGGTGGCGCTGTTGTAGTGGCCAGGAGCTGAGCGGAGCTGGTTAAGAGAGGGTGGCACCAACTCTGGGGCAGGGCTGACCTGAAGGGAAAGGCCAGTGCAGCGGGGGAGGAGAGCTCCTCAGGGAGCAGGCGGCAGAGGCCCAGGGAGCTCAAGGCAGCAAGGACAAGATGAGGTGCTACAGTGCACAGGTCCTTCTCTGGGAGTCGGGGACCATTGTTCCCCCCCCGTGTGCTCAGTGCCTGGGGATCCATGACTTCCCTCTCTAAGATTTGCAATCTCCCCTAGAATTTAGTATCGATCTAAATGGTCCTTTTGTCTCTAGTTGCCTCTTTTCTATGTATTCTCTTAGAGAGTGATTACGATGCTCCGTGATAATTGTTCGTTATTTATTTAAAAAGTCAAAATCTTTACAAGAGTCCTCAATGTGTCTTGCTTCTCGTGTGTGTGTGTGTGTGTGTGTGTATGTGTGTGACCACGTGAGCACACACACAAATATATAACTTTACACTCCTATTTATCTGTGTATTTACATGTGTTTGTATGGAGTTTTCTGTGCTCTTTTAATCCTTACAACAACTTTAAGAAGAGTACAGAGAAGTAAAGTAACTTGCTCAAAGTCACACAGCTGGTTAATTTTTGAGACAGGACTCACATCCAAGAAAATCATGTTCTAAATTCCACAGTATCTGCTGTGGAAGGATAATACTTTTTGTTCTCATTACCCCTGACCTTCCTTCTTATTCTTTCCTTCTGTGTCCTCTCTCGGTCTGTCTGTCTGTCTGTCTCTCATTTTTTATATTGTTGTTTTTTCTACCCCTCTCCATTACTCTTCTGCTTTCACCCTCTTTTCCTCTCTTTCTTCTTTCCTTCCTTCCATATTTCTTTACTTGTCTCAGTTAAAACCTTGCTATGGCTTACAAACTGTAGCTGCAATTTATACTGGCGTACCTCATCGCACACACACACCTTTAATCGTTGAAGCCACCAGGCTAAGGTTGAAACTCCACACATTTGAACCAGGCAAGAGGTTATCCTGGGTTGAGTGTCTCTAAGGTTCTAGAGTTCCTCACTTCAGTGTCTTTTCCATTGCAGTGTACATCCAGACTAGAATGTGTCATCCAAAGCAAAAGCTGTGCTGCCCTCTACCAAAGTATTGCTGCCCTCCATCCCAGCAATGTTGCACCCCACCAAAGTATTGCTGCCTCTCACCAAATTATTGTTGCCCCCCACATCGGCCGTACTTTCCCCCACCGCAGCAATGCTGCCCCCCAGTAAAGTACTGTTTTCCCCCACCAAAGCACTGCTAAACTCCACCTCAGAACCCCAAGCAGCCTTGCCAGCCTCCACCCAAGCGCAAGGAGCCCTCTGTCCCAATGTGCCCAGTCCCTCAGCAGTGCCAGAAGTCCAAGCAGAAGTAAACCCCAGGCATGGGCCAGAGGCCAAGCTCCCTACAGAACAGAGAACATGAAGCCGCTCCCCTCTCTCAGCCAGCTAGCTGTCAGCACCACTCACTCCCGGCTTCTGGAAGCAGCCACATTTGTGGAAAAGGCAGCACCAAGATGGCAGCTTCCTGGATCAACATTTCTTATGAATTAGCAGCTGCAATTTCCATTCAGCAAAGGACCCGGTTGTCAACCGTCAAATCATCTTTGCTGACTTGTATACTTCGCCCTTTTGGCTGCTTGGAGACTTAAGCAGCATATGCCCCACCTCCCTCTCTTAGCACACTTTGTGTCTGCTCCAGTTTCTCAAACAATTAAATACAATTCCACTGCCATGAATGTGTCAGTTTGATTATTTCGTCATCTTACAGTTTTTAACTACTGCAGATTTTCAATCCTGCGGCCTAAATAAGAGCCCTAGCAGGGCTGGGCATGTGGGTGCTGGTTGAGCAGAAGGCATGGGGTGATGCACTTCTGTGCTGAAGGACATTTTCCATGGTCCTGCCACGGTGAGGAAGAGATGGGCACTTCACCCACATGGAGACACATCCCCCCATGCTTGCAAAATGAGAACAGCCTTTGGACACTGGGGAGATGATGCCCGTCTCGAATATGGGGGCACGGAAAGAGTAAGGAAAACTCAGGCAGGAGCTAAAGAGTAGAGTAGAGGCAAATAAATGGAAATTCAGAGAATAGTCCAAGGACATGTGGGTCCAAATGAATTGAGGACCGGGCCTCAAAAACTCTCCCACTGGTAAAAGAAAAGATGAGATTTTGTTCCAGCTAACAAAATGTGTAAGTAGGAAACAGTCTATGTAAAAATCATACATCCATCACACACACATATCTACTGTCAATAATTTTTAAAGTCATAGCACCCATTGATTCTGTAGCTTGGGGTTTCTCCTGGGCTATTTTTCTCTCACTGCCCTCTTACTTTCCATTCCCTAAATCCTTGAGGTATCAGGGTAACCTGAAAACTCAGGCCCACTGGTAAGCCAAACTTCTTCTTTCTATTATGTCCACTACACCCACACCTTTTCACCGAATCCTTCTCTCACTAGAAGTCCCCAAATTGAGGTCTTTGCATCTCTTTTCCTATACCTGCCTCCCATTTCTGGTTTCTGGGCTACAAGGGAATCACTGAAAATCCACAGAAGTACCCAAAGGAATCAGAAAGGAGCAAAATATAAACTAAATGTGTGAATTATCTCCAACATAGATCGCAGAGCATGTAGAATTCATAATACGCTAAAGACAAAAGTTTTTATTTTAGTTTAGCATTGTTTCTATGGTTGGCTGGTCTCTTCGTCTTCAACCACTTCTTTTCATGCCCTTCAGCAAGGCTCCATCCATTTACCTATTTACCCATTACCAATCCATCCATCCCAACCAGCAATGCATCATCGCATCCTTTGTAAATACCAGCCCCTCCTTTTGTTTAGAATGTGATGGATGCTGTGGAAGCACAAACTCACACACAAGCCTTCAGTATTCTTGCTTTAATCCCTTTAAGGAAACCAAGCTCAAACCCTCAAGACAACAAAAACAGTTTGACCACAAGATGTCTAATTCATGGACGACTTGGAAGGCACTGATACGTCATTCCTGCCCTCAGAATTCAGAGGAGACAGAGAGAGAACACTGAGGGCTGTTGAGGGTAGGAAGGAGAACTTGGCTATCTGTGTTATAATGACATCCACCGCGGGGCTCCCAGACAATGTCTTTCCAGGAAGAATACTGGGAGAAGGGAGGTTCAGAGTGGAAGGACAGCGGGATGTGTGTACGTAAGCAGGAGTGTGTTCCAGGACTGCGTAGAGCAGCAGCCAATGCTGCGAGTGCTAGATGTTCCCAGGAAGCCAGTCTTCAACGCCTCAGCCCATGTCCGTGGTGGAGAGAGCACATAGCCTCTGCAGCCACCTGCACCATTTGACACCACAGAAAGCTGGGTGGTGCGTCCAGTTTCTGGCGTATGTGTCGTAAATATTTCCAACTCAGGCTTGTGTTCAATAGAACTCCACGATGGCACACAAAATAAATTGAAAAGCTGTAGACACTTTAAATGAACTCCCTGAAAATGATAAGCTCTTTGAGCCAATTCCCCACCCTCAGATACCTCAGTCTGCACAGGCTCCAAATAGTTTCTCTCTTGCCTCACATACATGAACTTGCCCCAGAACTCTCATTTGGGTTCTTATTCTCTATTTCCTCATCCTCCCTCCCTCAGCTGATTAAGACAAGATTGAATTTTGCCTCTTTGAGCTTCACTTAATTTTCTTCTCCACTAATTATCATACTTGGGTTGTGTGCATATGGACTTATGTGCGGAACATCTTGTGGAATTTCTTTATCCCGTCGTATTGGGTTTGGATGCCAGATGCATATCTATGATGGACTGAATCCAATAGTTCCTAGGCCCCAATTTACTCATGTATACAGTGGGCAGATAATACCTGCAACCTGGGGTTTACAGGGAGGGGTCTTCAATGAAACAATGTAATAAATAATAAGTAGGATATAACACATAGTAAATGTTGGATGAATGTTAGCTCTTGCTTTTATTATTATTGTCCACTTTCTGACAGAGCAGCAAGACCCTCCACTTATTACCACCAAACTGATGACATGGGCTCCACACTTTTAGTAAGAACAAGGTGTGAGGAGCAGGGCACATCTTGGGGCCAAGGGCAAGGAACAGTTTTGTAGACCAAAGCATCCAAGGGCTGTTAACAGGTGGAAATGGAATTTTGTCCAGGGCCTATTCACCACATTGGGTGGTTGCCCTTTTCTTCCACAAGCTTCCTCTTTGTAACACCTGCCCATGATGATTCCTGCTCTTGAGGCAGTCCTGGGCAGCTCTGGTCCACAGTGACTTTTTCCTATCAATGTACACAGCCAGCCAGGTCTTTTGGAGGCAGAACGTGCACCCAAGAGGAGGCTGATAAGCTGAGGAAGCATGGAGAGGGCTCGGCCTATGCCAAGCCCTCACACACAGAGATACCAGCATATTGAAATAGCTCTTGCTCCTCCTGTGAGAGGTAGTGGTGAGTTGCAGAGAACCTCCTTATGTGTTCAGTGTAACAACTCCTTACACATGCTGGAGGTGAGATTCAAACCCTAGTCCTTATCTTTGCAACATAGCAAGTTCTCTGACTGTTCTAGAGGCTGGAAGAAGCATAAAGCCTGGATACCATCTTTCCAGAATTGTGGTGGGGTGCAACATTGCTATGGAGGGCAGCAATACTTTGGTGGCGGGCAGCATAGCTTCTGCTTTTGATGATACATTCTGCTCTGGATGTGTACTGCAATGGAAAAGACACTGAAGTGAGGAACTCTAGAAACTTAGAGACACTCGACCCAGGAGAACCTCCTGCCTCGTTCAAACCTGTCCCGTTACAACCATGGACTGTTGGCTTCACAGTCATACATTCCCACGTGTTTAAACAGAGATATACCTTGATATCAAAGACACACACGGGGTTGTTATTCAGTGTAAATTCTCCAAGTGTGAAGACTTCCACTGACCATGGAGAATAGAAGTTGGAGCAGTGTTCCAGAGGCCCCCGTTGGGACAGGCTTCAGCCTCCCAGCTTCTCCATGCTGTAGGACTGAGCTGGCTGCCTGGCAGGGTGGGCGCAGGCACACAGGCCGGCAGGGCAGTTGTTGCAGAACCTAGGAGACACCTGTTACATAACTTCATTTCACATTTTAACTATAGAGTCAGGAACACCTCTGCATACTTCTTGATTTTCAGCCCTCTGCACATTCACCCTCGCACACTCAAGTTCATATTCCCACATAGATCCATTCATGACCCATTACATAGGGTCACCACACAACACACACAGACAAACCATTACAAGCTGTCAATCACCATGAAATACGTCTTCACCCACACACACACACACACACACACACAGACACTCCAATACACGAACAAACATGCTCACATTGTCTTTCTTCTTCATGTGCATCACCCCAGAGCACACAGTTCAGAGCCTCCCCAGGCTTCTGCAACATTCCAGCATATTATCGGCCCCTTGACCATGAGTGAATTTCCAAGCAGAAAGATCTCCTGATGAAGGAGACGATGCTGAGGCCTTTGAAAGAAGGCTGCCTTCCTCAGGGAAGAATATAGTTACATTTTCCAAACAAAGAAATTCCCTAGAAGGTAGTATAGTGCAAGAAAAAGAACACACACACATATCCTGGAGCCTGGCAGGGCTGGGTTAAATCTGCTCTTCCTCACTTTTTCCTTAAGTAACCTTAATGAATGGGATCTTTCGAAGCTGTAAAATGAGAATAGCTCCGACTTCAGGGCCTGAATTAAAAACTCGATCAGAGATTCTGACAGTCATGGAAGGACTGCCCCTTCCTCATCCTCCCAGGATACAGCCCCTTGAACAGGGAGGGCATCTCTCAGTGGCCCAGGTTTGGCACACACCCTGCCGTGCCCCAGGTGATCCCCAGGCAGCGATGGATTTTAGCAGAGAGGCACTAGCTCCAGCCAGCAGGATTCCTTTGTCCGGAGCCCTGTCTGTTGATGTGGCCAGCCCCAGAGAGTCAGCTCGGCCTTTCCCTGCATATGTGCGCATGGGCCTCAGCCTGGTGTTCATTCACAGATGCCTGGCACAGAAGATGCAGTGGGCTTAGCCTGTGTCCAGGTTCTGCTGAGACCTCCTTTGTCCCAATTGTCCCTTCTGCCTTTGTGTGTGTGTGTACATGTGTGTGTGTGACTGTGTGTGTGTGTGTTTGTATATGAGAGTCAGAGGTTTGGAGGAAGAGAAAGAGTGATGCTAATGTCTGTCAGGGAACAGTACCATTTCCAATGCCCAGGATAATCATTTCATTGTACATGTGGCTCCGAGAGGACATGTTCCTATGTCCTCTGTTGGTAGATGCAATACTACATAATGCATGCTTGAGATAGCAGATTCCACACCCCAAAAAATATGTTCTGGATAGTAAGGGCTTAGGCCAGAAAAGATGGACTGGATGTAACACCGAAACTCATGGAACTTCAGAAATTCCCATTTTCTCTAGTTACGCAGGCATTGTTACGGCCACAAGTGGGTTTGAGTTCTTCAGCTAATCCAAGCCAAACCATTGAAAAGTATCTACAGAGTTGGATGCAGTAGGCAGAGAAGAGGATGTGAAGCAGTTTACAGACAAAGGAGGTTCTGGCCCTCTTTACTGGCCACCGTGCCCAGCGCCTGGTGCGTTGTGTGAGCTCACTACGTCTTGATGAATTATTAGTTATCCCAGAACACATGCCCCACGTGGCCTTTCTTCTCTGCTAATAGGGACCTGACCTGAAATCTCTCTCCAAGCCTATCAGGGTTGCTTCTGTCATAGTGACAAGAGGCGGAAGGGGTTCTTCTCCCAGGAAAGCCTGAGATCCTCTGGGTTTCCCTCGGGGTCAGCCCATGCATAGCCTGCCCTTACGGTGAGTCCCAGAGGAGACACCATTGATTTCCAAGGCTGTCTTCTCATGCTGCAGTGTGAATGCACAAGACCTAGGGTTACTGTAGGGCTTTCAGCTGAGCTGTGACTAAATTCCAGGTCTGAGAATGAAACGTGCCATCCTCAGGACTAGCTTGTCCATTTCCATTTGTGTCAGTCAAGGTCTTAGGACACTGGTAGCAAGTGCCGCTACTTGCCTTCAAATGTGGCAAGACCTCCTGCTCCTTACTTCTATGAGTGTGCTTTGCCACAGCTTTCAGAGCCCGACTCCATGGAGCACCCAACCATCATTGAGCCCTTATTCTGTGCCCAACAGTGTGCACATGCTTACACATGTTGTCCAAAATAAGCCTTTTAGCTGACATGCAGTATGGGGTTATCCTGTTTAACACATGAGGAAACTGGTGCTCAGAGATGTAAAGTGCCCAAAGTCACCCAGCTGGTGAAGATCAGAGCCCCAGTTGGAGCACTAATTGGAGAGTTATTTAAGGTATGTTTCATCCTTTGATGGATGTTGTTTCAATAATTTCAACCTGGACCCTGCCCCGTGGCAGCCCTCTTTGTTCTGGAATCTCTAAGTGGAACATGAAGGATGCATCAGCCCTTAAGCCCTGGGATTTCAGATTCCAGGAGCCAGACTGGGTGACTCGTCCAGCAGCCCCTGCCAGGTCAAAGTTTCTTAGCTCCCCAGACTCTTAACCTTATGATAATCATTTCCCTGAGAAGCCTGCAGTCTGAATGACTTATACACCTGTAAGAGAGATACGTACTGTCAGCTGTAACTGCCCAGTTTCTGTGAATGAAGACTAATGCTTTGCTGACCAAGAGGCAGGAGAGAGAGCTGCAGCCCCCATTTTTTGTTATATTACAGCAGGTGAAAAATCAAAGCAGCTTGCCCAGGTTTGTTTCCAGTTCAGGCTGAATGTGGCTCTGGGTCTAGGATAAATCAAGTTCCCAACTTTGCTGAGTTTACTGGATCTCTCCAAGAGCCACTCACCCCTCAGAAGTTGTTTCTCCTACAACAAGGCTCGTTATGTACAGTGATCTTACCACACTTTCCCCACCAACCAGAATATCCTGGAACACTACCCTCACCGCTCCCACACCCAGCAGTGTCCTAAATGTATGCTTAGCACCACCCCAGATGCCAAGGTTCTAAGGCAAATGTCACGAGTGTGTTTGGAAACACGAGGAAGCCACAGCTTGTAAAGTGATGGGGAAATGGGGCCAGGGCTCGTGTGAAGGCACTGTCATCCCCAAGCACCATCAAACCGAGAGTGAGTTTGGCAGCCCAGGAAATGAGTTAAACCTCAAGTTTGAGGGAGGGCAGATGCATCCTATTGTGACTAGGGCCTAGCACGCCCCAATCGTAGGCCATCTCATGGCTTCCAAGAGGGATTTGAGACCTAAAAATGGTGTGCAGTCTCTGGGCATCCAAAAAGCCTCAGCATCTCCCCATGCCAGCCACTGGTGAACTAGGGTCGGGCAATGGAACACCTCTCCTGCGAGCCTGGTTCTACCTGGTCCCAAACTCCGTGGACACCTGGTGCTGGCGCACTGGGTGGCTGGTCAGAAAGAAAGGCCTCGTGTGGGCACCTGTCTCCTCCGTATCATTTGGGACCCACCTCACTTGGGCTGCAAGTCAACATGTGATGTGTGTGTGTGTGGGGCTGAGATGGGGGTCCAGGGTGTGCCCAGTGTCCTGTGTTGAGGCTCCGGCTGGCGTGTGTGGTGGCGCTGTTGTAGTGGCCAGGAGCTGAGCGGAGCTGGTTAAGAGAGGGTGGCACCAACTCTGGGGCAGGGCTGACCTGAAGGGAAAGGCCAGTGCAGCGGGGGAGGAGAGCTCCTCAGGGAGCAGGGGGCAGAGGCCCAGGGAGCTCAAGGCAGCAAGGACAAGATGAGGTGCTACAGTGCACAGGTCCTTCTCTGGGAGTCGGGGACCATTGTTCCACCCCCGTGTGCTCAGTGCCTGGGGATCCATGACTTCCCTCTCTAAGATTTGCAATCTCCCCTAGAATTTAGTATCGATCTAAATGGTCCTTTTGTCTCTAGATGCCTCTTTTCTATGAATTCTCTTAGAGAGTGGTTAAGATGTTTTGTTACAATTATTCAATATTTATTTAAAAAGTCAAAATCTTTACAAGAGTACTCAACGTGTTTTGGTTCTTGTGTGTGTGTTTGTGTGTGTGTGTTTGTGTCTGTGTGTGTGTGTGTGTGACCACACGAGCACACACACACACACATAACTTTATACTCATATTTACCTGTGTATTTACATGTGTTTGTGTGGAGTTTTATATGCTCATTTAATCCTTACACCAACTTTAAGAAGAGTACAGAGAAGTAAAGTAACTTGCTCAAAGTCACACAGCTGCTTAAATTTTGAGACAGGACTCACATCCAAGAAAATCATGTTCTAAATTCCACAGTATCTGCTGTGGAAGGATAATACTTTTTGTTCTCATTACCCCTGACCTTCCTTCTTATTCTTTCCTCTTCTCTCCTCTGTCTCTCTGTCTCTCCGTCTCTCTCATTTTTTATATCTTTGTTTTTTCTACCCCTCTCCATTACTCTTCTGCTTTCACCCTCTTTTCCTCTCTTTCTTCTTTCCTTCCTTCCTTCCATATTTCTTTACTTGTCTCAGTTAAAACCTTGCTATGGCTTACAAACTGTAGCTGCAATTTATACTGGCGTACCTCATCACACACACACACCTTTAATCGCTGAAGCCACCAGGCCAAGGTTCAAATGCCACACGTTTGAACGAGGCAAGAGGTTCTCCTGGGTTGAGTGTCTCTAAGGTTCCAGAGTTCCTCACTTCAGTGTCTTTTCCATTGCAGTGCACATCCAGGCCAGAATGTATCAACCAAAGCAGAAGCTGTGCTGCCCGCTACCAAAGTATTGTTGCCCTCCATCCCAGCAATGCTGCAACCCACCAAAGTATTGCTGCCCCTCACCAAAGAATTGCTGTCCCCCCACCTCAGCAGTAGTGTCCCCCTCCACAGCAATGCTGGTCCCCAGTAAAGTACTGTTTCCCCCCACCAAAGCATTGCTAATCTCCACCTCAACACACCAAGCAGCCTTGCCAGCCTCCACCCAAGGGCAAGGAGCCCTCTGTCCCAAAGTGCCCAGTGCCTCAGCAGTGCCAGAAGTCCAAGCAGAAGTAAAGCCCAGGCATGGGCCAGAGGCCAAGCTCCCTGCACAACAGAGAACATGAAGCCCCTCCCCTCTCTCAGCCAGCTAGCTGTCAGCACCACTCACCCCTGGCTTCTGGAAGCAGCCACACTTGTGGAAAAGGCAGCACCAAGGTGGCAGCTTCCTGGATCAACATTTCTTATGAATTAGCAGCTGCAATTTCCATTTAGCAAAGGATCCGGTTCTAAACCATCTAATCTTCTTTGCTGACTTGTATACTTCGCCCTTTTGGCTGCTTGGAGACTTAAGCAGCATATGCCCGGCCTCCCTCTCTTAGCACACTTTGTGTCGGCTCCAGTTTTTCAAACAATTAAACACAATTCCGCTGCCATGAATGTGTCAGTTAGATTATTTCGTCATCTTACAGTTTTTAACTACTACAGATTTTGTATCCTGCGGCCTAAATAAGAGCCCTAGGAGGGCTGGGCATGTGGTGCGGGTAGAGCAGAAGGCATGGGGAGATGCACTTCTGAGCTGAAAGATATTTTCCATGGTCCTGTCAGGGTGAGGAGGAGAAATGGGCACTTCAGCCACATGGAGACACATCCCCCCATGCTTGCAAAATGGGAACAGCCTTTGGACATAGGGGAGATGCTGCCCATCTCGAAAACGGAGGCACAGAAAGAGTAAGGGAAATCCAGCCAGGAGTTAAAGAGTAGAGTAGAGGCAAATAAATGGAAATTCAGAGAATACTCCAAGGGCATGTGGGTCAAAATGAATTGAGGACCGGGCCTCAAAAATTCCCCCTCATAAAAGAAAAGACCAGAGTTTCTTCAAGCTAACAAAATGTGTAAGTAGGAGACAGTCTATTTAAAAATCATACAGCCATCACACACACATTTCCACTGTCAATGTTTTATGAAATTCAGAGCCCCCATTGTTTCTCCAGTTTAGGGTTCTCCTAGGCAATATTTCTCTCACTGCCCTCTTACTTTCCATTCCCTAAATCCTTGGGCCATTAGTGCAACATGAAACATCCGGCGCAAAGGTAAGCCAAACTGCTTCTTTCTATTACATCCATGACACACATCCCTTTCGACCAAATCCTTCTTTCCCAACATAGTGCACAAATTGAGGTCTTTGCTCCTCTTTTCCTACACCTGCCTCTGGGCTACAAGGGAATCACTGAAAACCCACAGAAGTACCCAAAAGGAGCCAGAACAGAACATCACATAAACTAAAACTGGGAATTAACCCCAACATAGATCACAGCCCCTGTAGAATTGAGAATTAGCTAAAGGCAGAAGTTTTAGCATTGCTTCCCTGCTTGGCTGGTCTCTCGTTCCTCTGTAATCTCAGTTCATGCCTTTCATCTAGGCTCCATTTGTCTATCTATATATCCATCACCGATCTATCCATTCCCACCAGCAATGCATCATCGTATCCTTGGTAAATACCTCCTCCTCCCTTTGCTTAGAATGTGATGTGTGCTGGGGAGGTACAGACTGACACTCAGGGCTCCTGATCTCTTGGTTTAATCCCCATAAGAAGACCAAGCTGTGACCCTCAAGACAACAAAGGCAATTTTGCCCAATGATGTCTAGTTCATGGGTGCCTTGGAAGTTACAGATACTTCATTCCTTTCCCTCAGAATTCAGAGACAGAGAAAGAACACTGAGGGCTGTTGAGGGGAGGAAGGAGAGCTTGGCCATCTGTGTCATAATGACATCCACCACAGGGCTCCCAGAAAATGTCTTTCCAGGAAGAACACTGGGAGAAGGGAGGTTCAGAGTGGAAGGACAGTGAGATGTGTGTACGTAAACAGGAGTGTGTTCCAGGACTGCGTGGAGCAGCAGCCAATGCTGCGAGTGCTAGTTGTTCCTAGGAGGCCAGTCTTCAACGTCTCAGCCCCTGTCCGTGGTGGAGAGAGCACATAGGCTCTGCAGCCACCTGCACCATTTGACACCACAGAAATCTGGGGGGGCGCATCCAGTTTCCAGACCTATGTGTCGTAAATATTTCCAACAGAGCGTTGCATTCACCAGAACTCAAGGATGACATACCAAATGTATTGAAAAGCTGTAGACACTTTAAGTGAATTCCCTGAAAATGATGAGCACTTTGAACCAATTCCCCACTCTCAGATACCTCATTCCGCAGGTCTCCAAATAGCTCCTCTCTTGTCTCACATACATGACCTTCCCCAAGAATTCCCCTTTGGGTTCTTATTCTCTCTTTCCTCACACTCTCTCAGCCAGCAGATTAACAGAAGGTGAATTTTGCCTCTCTGGGCTTCACTGAATTTTATCCCCCACTAATAATCATACTTAGGTTGTGTGCACATGGGCTTATGTGTGGACCTTCATGCGGAATTTTCTTTTATCCCCATCCTACTGGGTTTGGATCCAGATCCACCCTTATGATGCACTGAATCCCATACTTCCCTAGGCCTCATTTTTCTCATCTGTATAGTGTGCACAATAAATCCTGCCACCTGTGGTCAATTCGGAGGGGTCTTCAATGAGACAATGTAAATAAATATGAAGTAGGATGTAACACATAGTAAATGTTGGATGAATGTTAGCTTTTGCTCTTATTATTATTCTCCACTTTCTGACAGAGCAGCAAGACCCTCCACTTATTGCCACCAACCTGACTACATGGGCTCCACACCTTTAGTAAGAACAAGGTGTGAGGGGCAGCACATCTTGGGGGGCCAGGACAAGGAACAGTTGTGTAGACCAAAGCATCAAGGGGTGTTCACAGGCGGAAATTTCATTTCGTCCAGGGCCTATTCACCACATTGGGTGGTTGTCCTTTTCTTCCACAAGCTTCCCCTTTGTAACACCTGCCCACGATGATTCCTGCTTTTGAGGCAGTCCTGGGCAGCTCTGGCCCACAGTGACTTTTGCCTATCAATGTACACAGCCAGTCATGTCTTTTGGAGGCAGACCCTACTCCCAAGAGGAGGCTGATAAGCTGAGGAAGTGTGGAGAGGGCACGGCGTGTGCCAAGCACTCACACACACAGATACCACCGTACTTAAGCAGGGGCTGCTCTTCCTATGAGAGGTAGTGGTTATTTGCAGAGAAGCTCCTTACGTGTTCAGTGTAACAACACCTTGCACATGGTGGTGGTGAGATTCCAGGCCTGGTCCTTATCTTTGCAACATGGCAAGTGCTCTGACGATGATTCCTGCTGTTGAGGAAGTCCTGGACAGCTCTGGCCCACAGTAACTTTTCCCTATCAATGTACACAGCCAGCCATGTCTTTTGGAGGTAGACCTTACTCCCAGGAGGAGGCTAATAAGCTGAGGAAGCATGGAGAGGGCACGGCATGTGACAAGTGCTCACACACACGGACACCACCCCATTGAAGCATGTCTTTCTCTTCCCTTGAGAGGTACAGCTGAGATGCAGCAAAGCTCCTTATGTGCTCACAGTACCAACAACTTACACGTGGTGGAGGTTCGATTTGAACCCTAGTCTGTAGTCTTTGCAAGGTGGCAAGTGCTCTGACCATCTTAGTGGCTGGAAGAAGCATAAAGACTGGACCCCGTCTTTCCAGAACCTACAACCCACTGATTCGTTGGGAAGGTAAAGGTAGTACGTTCACACAGTCACACACTGACACATGTTAATACAGGGATACATACTCATATCAATGACACACACAGGGTTGTTATTCAGCATAAATTCTGCAAGTGTGGAGAATTCCACTGACCACTGAGAATAGAAGTTGGAGCAGCGTCCCAGAAATCCCTGCTGGGACAGGTGTCAGTCTCCCAGCTTCTCCATGCTGTAGGACTGAGTGGGCTGCCTGTCAGCGTGGGTGCAGGCATGCAGGTGGGCAGCTAACAGAGCCTAGGAGCCACCTGTTACAGAAGTTCTTTTAACATTTTAACTATGAAGTCAGCAACACCTGTGCATACCTCTTGACTCTCAGCTCTGTGCACTCACTCTCACACACTCAAGTTCATATTCCCACATAGGTCCATTCATGACCCCTCACATGAGGCTACCACACAACACACCCAGACAAACCATCACAAGCATTCAATCACCATGAAATAAATCTTCACTCATCCACACACACTCACACAAACACACTCACCAAAGCACATGCTCACATTCTCATTCTTGCTCATGTGCATCGCCCCAGAACATACAGTCCAGACCCTTCGCCAGGCTTCTGCAACATTCCAGGAGATTATCTGCCCATTGATCTTGAGAGTATATTCAAACACAAAGATCCCCAGATGAAGGGCATAATGCTGAGGCCTTCCAAAGAAGTGTGCCTTCCTCAGGGAAGAATATAGCTACATCTTCCAAACAAAGAAATTCCCTAGAAGGTTGTATGGTGCAAGAAAGACAAAACATACCCATCCTGGAGCCTGGCAGAGCTGGGTTCAAAACCTCTCTTCCATACTTTTTACTTAAGTAACCTTATCCAACATAAACTTTCTAAGCTCTAAAATGAGAATAGCTCAAACTTCAAGGCCTGAATTACAAACTCAAACAGAGATTCTGACAGGCAGTGGAGGCCTGCCCCTCCCTCATCCCCCAAACACAGGCACCCTGAGAAAGTGAGGGTCTCTCTCACCAGCCCAGATGCTGGGCGCACATCGTGCCATGCCCCTGGGCATCCCCAGCTCGCAATGTTTTTTAGCAGAGAGGCTCTAGCTCCAGCCACCAGGAGTCCTTTGTCTGGAGCTCTGTCTTTAGACGCAGTCCTATTTGTTCTGCTCTGCCTTCCCCTGCATGTCTGTGCACGGGCCCCGACCTGGTGTTCCTTCACAGATGCCTGCCACAGAAGACACAGTGGGCTTAGCCTGTGCCTAAGGCTGCTGAGACCCCTCGGTCACAGTGGTGCCTCTGCCTGAGTGTGTGTGTGTGTGTGTGTGTGTGTGTGTGTGTGTGTGTGTGTGTGTTTGTGTGTACATGAGCAACAGAGTCTTGGAAAAAGAGAAAGAGCGATGCTAACGAAAGTCAGGGAACAATACCATTCCAAATGCCCAGGAAAAGTGTTTAGTTGTACCTGTGGCTACTAGAGTACCCGTTTCTTCTGTCCTCTGGTGGTAACAGCAATACTACATGATTCATGCTTGAGATAGCAGATTCTACCCCCAGAAAATCTGTTCTGGGTAGTGAGGGCTTAGGCCAGAAAAGATTGATAGGATTTTACCCTGAAAACTCATGGATCTGCTGACGTTCATATTTTCTCTAGTTACGCAGGCATTGCTACTGAAATATTTGGGTTTGAATTCTTCAGCTAATCTAAGCCAAACCATTGAAAAGTATCTACAGAGTTGGAAGGAGTAGGCGGAGAAGAGGATGTGAAGCAGTTTAGGGACCAGCATTGGTCTGGCCCTCCCTGCTGACCACTGATCCATTGGTAAGGCAAAAGCAGCACGTTCACATAGTCACACACTCATATGTGTTTATACAGGGATACACGCTCATATCAATGACACACATAGGGGTACTATTCAATGTAAATTCTGCAATTGTGGAGGCTGACTTTGACCACTGAGAACAGAATCTGGAGCAGTGTCCCAGAGGCATTGGCTGTGACAGGCGTCAGCCTGCTCCTTGCAGGATTTCAGCAGAGAGGCTCTAGCTTCAGCCACCAGGAGTCCTTTGTCCAGAGCCCTGTCTGTGGATACGTCCCCATTGGTTCTGCTCTGCCTTCCCCTGCATGTCTGTGTACGGACCCTGGCCTGGTTTTCCATTACTGGTGCCTGGCACAGAAGAGACAGTGGACTTGTCCTGTTCCCAAGTCTGCTGAAGTCTCCTAAGTCACAGTGATGTTTTCTGTCTTAGTGTGTTTGTGTGTTCATGTGTGTGTATGTGTGTGTAAGCACTGTCTCAGGCCGTCCAGGGGCAGAGAACTGTCACTGTTGCTCCCCAACTCCCTGGTATTTAGCCCTCTGTCTTCTGGATATTTTACTGTCAGGTATCAGACATTTCTGCTTCCATCTCTCTCTTCAGCAACATATTAAGGAAACCATTCTCTGTGTCCTCAGGTCTCCGGGCAACCCTTAGGCTTGAGTCTCCTCTGCCTGCAAGGGCTGATGCAACAAGGAGGTTCACCTTCCATTTGTTTTAGTAGGCACTAAATATAGCTCCATATAAAGAGCAGTGGACAGAGAGTCCCTAGACCTGAGTTGCTGCCTTGGTTCTGCCACTGGCAACCTGTCTGATCCTGAGCAAGTCATTTCCTTTTCCCAGGTGTGAGTTTCCTCACCTGCCCATGACAATCTCAGGTTTGCTGGAGTCTTTCTCAGCTTCCTTTTCATGCTGACTCAATATGAGGTGACTCACTCTAATCTTTACTTAATCTTTTCTTCTCATAGCTAGTCACAGTCATGGAAAACCTGTCAAGAGGTAAGGATGGTGTGGGGCCACCCAGGTACCAGAACATTTTGTATGGATTCCTCCCAGAGGCTCAGAGCAAGCTTAGCTAAAATCCGCACATATATTTTAAGATTCCTCAGCCTTAGGAGTAAATTGCCTTCCTCCAGGGAACCAATACACACATACAGTCTGGGGCCAGTTTTATATACATATATAAAATAAATATGCTTAAATATAACTAAATATTTTATTATTTTGTGTATTTAATATCTAATATATTTTATTAAATATTCAATATGTTTAATATTTATTTATATTTAATTAAATATTAGATACTTAAAATAAATATAAATATGTATATATTTATACTGAAAAGCTGTGAGGTTTACTACTATAAGCAAGGCACTAAACTATGATTTTAACACCCTTATCCTATATAGTATTCATTACTACTGTAAAATATAAAAATTACTTTATTGAAAATGAGGAAAAGCAGTCCCAAGGAGGTAACAAACTTTGTCCAAGACCATACAGCTTGTAGCTGAAGAGCTGGGACTCAAAATGTGTGTCTTTCATGCAAGCTCATCCTTTTGGCTAATTCTACTCTTCCCTGATGGCTAGGCTGAAAACTTGCATTGGTACAGTATTTGGTAGAGAAAACGGGGTGATGTCTGATGGAATGCTTGGAATGCTGAGACATTCCATTCTGGCTTCTGTGGAACTGGCCAGGAGCCCTCATTCTTGATCATAATGGCCTTGAAATAGAGAGAATGGCAAGATGTGCACAGAGCTAGAGCTTCTCTGTTGCGAGACGGTAAGAGATTAGCTTGTGGTTTTTATAAGGCTGATTGATAGCAGTCAGCCACATTCCATTCAAGTCTTCATTGAATATCCTTATCCATTCTCTGCATGAGACTAGGTCAGGATGGGAGGCTTTGTGCCTTGGTTCCCTGCAAAGTGTGTGTGTGTGTGTGTGTGTGTGTGTGTGTGTGTGTGTGTGTGTGTGTTGTGTACATGCAATGCATGCTATTCTCTTTGTGGATAGCCAGGAAAGTGTCACCAGCTATCATAATCTTAATAAAGTTTCCTACTGGTCTCCCATCATGTCTTATATTAAGACTGGGCCACTGTGTGGAGAGTTGTAAAATCAGTCTTGGTTCTAAAGATGCTCATTTTGACACTCCTTAGAACAGACTGGGGTAGTTCATAGTAGAATGTTGGCTTTGCTATCCCAGGGGGCTAGTGACCTGTGGTTGCAGAGTGGGTGTCATGGAGAAAGGGAAAGTTGAAAAGACAGAATCAGACAGCAGGAACCAGCAACCCTGTAAAGAGGTGAGTGAGGCCAGGCATCTACTCAGGACGCCTGCAGGTGTCGACAAAGGAGCACATGCAGCTGATTACAAGCTCCTTCTACCTCCAGGTTGGGCCAGAGGTCCCCATATCCTCACAATCCAGGGGCACACTCCAGCACTTTGAGGCTTTCCACAGGTAGACCTGTGCTTCATAACTTCTTCCCTGCTCTTTTGAAAAGGTGGTTTGTTGGAGTAGTGGTTCTTAAAGGGAAAAGATGGCAGGGGTCTATGCTCCATATCAGCTTGTCTGGAAGACTTTTGTGACCCCCAGGGGAGATTTAAATATCCTAAGGCTTCCTTCAAGTGCTGCCTTTAGCTGGCTGGAGAGTATCATGCTCTGTTGTAATCACACAGTCACTTGTCTTCCTGCCCCACTCATTGCCTGTTTCTTCACCAAACACAGGGCTTGGCACTGATAGGTCCTCCATCAATGTAAGCTGCATCACTGAAGGACTTGCATGATGTTCTGAGGCAGTGGTTTCACATGTGACTGGGGTCATCTACAGTCGAGGCTTTGCTCCCTGCACACACCTGGTGTCTGCTCAGCAAGCCCTCATTCTGTAGTCTATTGACTCCCTGAAAGAACCATGCCATGTGGCCAGTGCATGCTGAACCCTGTCTATCCACAGTCCCTGTGCAGGAAGGATGCAGTCAAGAGGCATGGAGAGTCTATGGTTTGGGGGCGAGATGGCATGATACAGTGCAGAGTTCAGTCTTATAACAAAATTGACATGGGTTTGAATTCTGACCCCACCATTTATCAGCTACATGACTCTGGGCAAGTTACTTAACCTCTCTAGATTTCAGTTTCCTCATTTGCTAAATGAAGGTAGTGCTTTTCCGTCAGAGACTGGGGACAACAACGTAAAGAGTCTTGCATTTTACGTAGTCACTGTTCAGTAAATGGAAGCCATTGCAAAGAACCTTCTCTCACTCTCCATCTGGTTGACTTTCTTGAGCCACACAGAGTCCTTGCCTCTTCCCCACCCCATGCACTGACCCAAACCTGTCTGTCTTCTTTGAACCCCACCACCATATTTA
Organism: Lipotes vexillifer; assembly: GCF_000442215.2. NCBI lineage: Eukaryota > Metazoa > Chordata > Mammalia > Artiodactyla > Lipotidae > Lipotes > Lipotes vexillifer. The sequence continues at coordinate 52,209 of NW_006791936.1, read as the reverse complement.
ACCAGCAAGGGAAACTTGGAATTGTACTGGCACCAGTGGTGAAGTAGCTGGTCCCTCCTTCTAGGGGTAGTGTGGCCCAGCTTGAGAGGCTGTCAGAAGAAAACATACTGGCTGAGGTCCTTAGTTTCTCTGCCTGTAAAGTGAAGTGAAGTGATCACCAGGGTCACCTTGGCATCTGAGGCCTCCACCATGTGGGTCTGAACCAGACTTCTGAGGGAAGAACTTGCTAAAATTGGAAATAGTGCACTGGCTTGGAAAGCCCAGCAGGTGGCACTCTGCCTTAACTGCCTGAGCCTGATGTATCATGTGGTTGGGCACATGGTCCTGTGGCTAGAGTGAGGAACAGGTTTATTTAGCTTCCCAACTGCAGACAGAAAGTCATTTGGAGCAAAAGATCAGTTGCCCACAGGCAGATGCTCCTTGCTATGTACTGTGTAAGCCCAGGCTGGCTCCTTCATTCCCCTTCCCCTCCCCTCTTCTCCTGCATCCCACCCCTGCACACAGTCACTTATTCACACACAGTCACCTATTCACACACATGTGCACACGTATCCACACACACCACACACACAGCATGTACACACACACCTGAGTGACTGTCTCAGCTACTACTCAGCATGCACTGGACTTAAGCATGCATTATCCCTTTGGGCAAAGTCAAACAGAACTAGGATTGCAATCTCTTTGGAAGAAAGAAGTTCATTCCTGTATGTCCCAGTTTATCAGTCAGGATAGGCTAAGTCATGCTGCTCTAACTAATGAGCCCACATTCAGTGCCTTAAAATAACAAAGGCTTATTGCTTGCTCACCTTACATGTACACTGAGGGTCAGCTGAAGCCCTGCTACACATTAATTTGGCTTCAGGATGCAGGCTTACAGAGCAGCCTCAATCTGGAATATGGTCAGTCCTCGCAGCAGAGAGGAAAGAGGGCGTACTGAAAGTGGCTCTTTCTTTTTTTTTTAATAACTTTATTTTTTAAAACTTTAGATTTACAGAAAAAATGTGATGATAGTACAAAGAGTTCTCATATACCCACACCCAATTTCCCCTGTTACAGACACTTTACATTACTATGGTATGTTTATTACAATTAGTGAATCAATATGAATACATTATTGTAAGTTCATACCTGATTCCCATCTTTTCAGTTTTTTCCCACTGTCCTTTTCCTGTTCCAGGATCCCATTCAACACCCCACACTACATTTTGGGTAGTGCCTCTTTGGCCTTTCGTGGCTGTGGCATGAATGTGGCTTTTAAGGTTTACATTTTATAGGCTGCACAAGTCACATGGCCAGGGTTGCCATCATTAACAAGGTAGGGAAGGATACTCCCTAGGGGAGAGGGCCACAAGTAGCAAAACACTTATAAACGTAGCACACTCTATCTCACCTATGTAAAGATTCTCGGATATATGCCCTTTGGAATTTTTAATCCCAGTTTTGTCTTTTTTTGAACTGCATCATCCTAGAAAATCCAGCTAACCCTTATTAAGTTCTCTTATATGCAAAAGTCTGCCAAGACCCTGAATAGAAAAAGGAACCAAGATTAAGAAAGATATGTTTCTGCTCTTCAGAGGCTAAAGATCCAGCAAGGAAGAAAGCACAGGCTGAACACAAAACACAAAGAAGGCGTGTTTGACATGGGCCAGCATAGAAGGACAAAAAGCACCAGAAAGGGAGAGCCCCAACAATGGGGAGGAAACTAGGCTCCACTGCATCAGACAGAGGATGTAAGAGAATGTGCCCTCTCACAGCCACTCATTGGGACAGCTCATGTTCACATATGCTCTGCACTGACCACATATTTGGTTTGTTTGAACACACATTCATTATGTATCTATTATGGACAAGGCACTCTATAGGAGTCAAAGGAGAGTAGAGAATGTTGTTGCTGCCATACAGGAGCTCACAGCTTATAAAGGGACAGACCAGAGGAGATTCAGGTCCAAAAGAGCAGAATAGGCACCAGGACAAGAACAAACGCAGACACCAAAAGCTGCCTGGGTAACACAGAATGGGGACTGTTCAGGGAAGAAGTGAACTAGTTTCTGAAGTTCTGAGATTAGTCAGGCACAGATTAGGGATAGGCCTTCCAGGCAGAGGGAGTGGCTTGCTGGCAGAGGGATAGTGAAAAAGACAGAATATTATTATTTTTTAAAACCTGTAAATAGTCATCATGTTCTGTAATAACCTATATGGGAAAAAAATCTGTAAAAGAATGGATATATGTATAAGTATAAATGAACCAATTAGCTGTACACCTGAACCTAACACAACAGTGTAAATCAACTGTAAAATCAAATCCCATAACTGGTGGGTGGGTGAGTCACAGACTGGTGAACACTTATACCACAGAAGTCCACCCACTAGAGTGAAGGTTCTGAGCCTCACATCAGGCTTCCCAACCTGGGGGTCCAGCAACGGGAGGAGGAATTCCTAGAGAATCAGAATTTGAAGCCTAGTGGGAATGGGTTGCAGGACTTCGACAGGACTGGGGGAAACAGAGACTCCACTCTTGGAGGGCACACACAAAGTGGGTGCCTATCGGAACCCAGGGGAAGGAGCACTGACCCAAGGGGAGACTGAACCAGATGTACCTGGTGGTGTTGAAGGGTCTCCTGCAGAGGCAGGTTGGCTCTGTTTCACCATGGGGACAAGGACACTGGCAGCAGAGTTTCTGGGAAGTACTCCTTGGTAAGCCTTCCCAGAGTCTGTCATTAGCCCCACCAAAGAGCACAGGTAGGCTCCAGTGTTGGGTTGGCTCAGGCCAAACAACCAACAGGGAGGGAACCGAGCCACATCCATCAACAATAAAGTGGATTAAAGTTTTACTGAGCTCTTCCCACCAGAGCAACAGTCAACTCTACCCACCAACAGTCCCTCCCATCAGGAAACTTACACAAGCCTCTTAGATAGCCTCATCCACCAGAGGGCAGACAGCAGAAGCAAGAAGAACTACAATCCTGCAGCCTGTGGAACAAAAACCACATTCACAGAAAGATAGACAAGATGAAAAGGCAGAGGGCTATATATCAGATGAAGGAACAAGATAAAACCTGAGAAGAACAACTAAATGAGGTGGAGAAAGGAAACCTTCCAGAAAAAGAATTCAAAATAATGATAGTGAAGATGATCCAGGACCTCGGAAAAAGAATGGAGACAAAGATTGAGAAGATGCAAGAAATGTTCAACAAGGACCTAGAAGAATTAAAGAGCAAACAAACAGAGATGAACAATACAATAACTGAAAAGAAAATTACATGAGAAGGAATCAATAGCAGAATAAATGAGTCAGAAGAATGGATAAATGACCTGGAAGACAGAATGGTGGAATTAACTGCTGTGGAACAGACTAAAGAAAGAAGAATGAAAAGAAATGAAGACAGCCTAAGAGATCTCTGGGACAATATTAAACACAACAATATTTGCATTATAGGGGTCCCAGAAGGAGAAGAGACACAGAAAGGACTAGAGAAAATATTTGAAGAGATTACAGTTGAAAATTTTCCCTAACATGGGAAAGGAAATAGCCACCCAAGCCCAGGAAGTGCAGAGTCCCATACAGGATAAACCCAAGGAGAAACACGCCAAAACACATGGTAATAAAATTGGCAAAAATTAAAGACAAAGAAAAATTATTGAAAGCAGCAAGGGAAAAAAACCAAATAATATACAAGGGAACTCCCATAAGGTTAACAGCTGATTTCTCAGCAGAAACTCTACAAGCCAGAAGGGAGTGGCATGATATACTTAAAGGGATGAAAGGGAAGAACCTACAACCAAGATTACTCTACCTGGCAAGGATCTCATTCAGATTCAATGGAGAAATCAAAAGCTTTACAGACAAGCAAAAGTGAAGAGAATTCAGCACCACCAAACCAGCTCTACAACAAATGCTAAAGGAATTTCTCTAAGTGGGAAACACAAGACAAGAAAATGATCCACAAAAACAAACCCAAAACAATTAAGAAAATGGTAACAGGAACATACATATTGATAATTACCTTAAACGTGAATGGATTAAATGCTCCAACTAAAAGACACAGGCTTGCTGAATGGATACAAAAACAAGACCCATATATATGCTGTCTACAAAGGACCCACTTGAGACCTAGGGACACATACAGACTGAAACTGAGGGGATGGAAAAAGATATTCCATGCAAATGGAAATCAAAAGAAAGCTGGAGTAGCTATACTCATATCAGATAAAATAGACTTTAAAATAAAGAATGTTACAAGAGACAAGGAAGGACACTACATAATGATCAAGGGATCAATGCAAGAAGAAGATATAACAATTATAAATATAGAGGAGAGGGGGAAGATGGCAGAAGAGTAAGACGCAGAGATCACCTTCCTCCCCACTGATACATCAGAAATATATCTACACGTGGAAGAACTCCTACAGAACACCTACTGAATGCTGGCAGAAGGCCTCAGACCTCCCAAAAGGCAAGAAACTCCCCACATACCTGGGTAGGGCAAAAGAAAAAAGAATAAACAGAGACAAAAGAATAGGGACGGGACCTGCCCCAGCAGGAGGGAGGTGTGAAGCAGGAAAGGTTTCCACACACTAGGAAGCCCCTTTGTGGGCGGAGACTGCGGGTGGCGGAGGGGGGAAGCTTCGGAGCCGCGGAGGAGAGCACAACAACAGGGGTGTGGAGAGCAATGCGGAGAGATTCCCGCACAGAGGATCGGTGCCGACAGGCACTGGCACTCGCCAGCCCTAGAGGCTTGTCTGCTCACACGTCGGGGCAGGCGGGGGCTGGGAGCTGAGGCTCGGGCGTCGGTCGGAGCACAGGGAGAGGACTGGGGTTGACGGCGTGAACGCAACTTGCAGGGGGTTAGTGCAGCACGGCTAGCCAGGAGGGAGTCCCGGGAAAAGTCTGGACCTGCCAAAGGGGCAAGAGACTTTTTCTTCCTTCTTTGTTTCCTGGTGCACAAGGAGAGGGGATTAAGAGCACTGCTTAAAGGAACTCCAGAGACGGGCGTGAGCTGCGGCTAACAGCGCGGACCCCAGAGATGGGCATGAGATGCTAAGGCTGCTGCTGCCGCCACCAAGAAGCCTGTGTGTGAGCACAGTTCACTATCCACGCCTCACTTCCAGGGAGCCTGTTCAGCCCGCCACTGCCAGGATCCGGGGATCCAGGGACAACTTCCCTGGGAGAATGCACGGCAGGTCTCAGGCTGATGTAATGTCACGGCAGCCTCTGCTGCCACAAGCTCGCCCTGCACTCCGTACCCCTCCCTCCCTCTGGTCTGAGTGAGCCAGAACCCCCGAATCAGCGGCTCCTTTAACCTTGTCCTGTCTGAGCGAAGAAAAAACACCTTCCGGCGAGCTACACGCAGATGCAGGACCAAATCCAAAGCTGAGTCCTGGGAGCTGTGCGAACAAAGAAGAGAAAGGGAAATCTCTCCCAGCAGCCTCAGGAGCAGTGGATTAAATCTCCAAAATCAACTTGAGGTACCCTGCATCTGTGGAATACCTGAAAAGACAACAAATAATGCCAAATTGAGGAGCTGTACTTTGAGAGCAAGATTTATTATTTTTTCCGCTTTTCCTCTTTTTGTGAGTGTGTATGTGTATGCTTCTGTGTGATGTTGTCTGTATAACTTTGCTTTCACCATTTGTCCTACGGTTCTATCCATCCGTTTTTATTTTTTTAACTTAAAAAAGTTTTTTTCTTAATAAATATTTTTTATTTTAATAACTTTATTTTATTTTTTCTTATTTTATTTTATTTTATCCTTTTTCTTTCTTTCTACTTTTTCTCCCTTTTATTCTGGGCCGTGTGCATGAAAGGCTCTTGGAGCCTTTGCAGCCAGGTGTCAGTGCTGTGCCTCAGAGCTGGGAGAGCCAACTTCAGGACACTGGTCAACAAGAGACCTCCCAGCTCCACGTAATAGCAAACAGGAAAAATCTCCCAGAGATCTCCATCTCAACACCAACACCCAGCTTCACTCAACGACCAGCAAGGTACAGTGCTGGACACCCTATGCCAAACAACTAGCAAGACAGGAACACAACCCCACCCATTAGCAGAGAGGCTGCCTAAATCTTAATAAGTCCACAGACACCCCAAAACACACCACCAGACATGGACGTGCCCAACAGAAAGACAAGATCCAGCCTCATCCAGCAGAACAAAGACACTAGTCCCCTCCACCAGGAAGCCTACACAACACATGAACCAACTTTAGCCACTGGGGAGAGACACCAAAAACAGCGGGAACTACGAACCTGCAGCCTGCGAAAAGGTGACTGCAAACACAGTAAGGTAAGCAAAATGAGAAGACAGAAAAACACACAGCAGATGAAGGAGCAAGATGAAAATGCACCAGACCTAAAAAATGAAGAGGAAATAGGCAGTCTACCTGAAAAACAATTCAGAATAATGATAGTAAAGATGATCCAAAATCTTGGAAATAGAATGGACAAAATGCAAGAAACAAGGACCTAGAAGAAATAAAGATGAAACAAGCAAAGATGAACAACACAATAAATGAAACTAAAAATACTCTAGAAGGGATCAATAGCAGAATAACTGAGGCAGAAGAACGGATAAGTAACCTGGAAGATAAAATAGTGGTAATAACTACTGCAGAGCAAAATAAAGAAAAAAGAATGAAAAGAACTGAGGACAGTCTCAGAGACCACTGGGAAAACATTAAATGCACCAGCAGTCGAATTATAGGGGTTCCAGAAGAAGAAGAGAAAAAGAAAGGGACTGAGAAAATATTTGAAGAGATTATAGTTGAAAACTTCCCTAATATGGGAAAGGAAATAGTTAATCAAGTCCAGGAAGCACAGAGAGTCCCATACAGGATAAATCCAGGGAGAAACATGCCAAGACACATATTAATCAAACTAGCAAAAATTAAATACAAAGAACAAATAATAAAAGCAGCAAGGGAAAAACAGCAAATAACACACAAGGGAATCCCCATAAGGTTAACAGCTGATCTTTCAGCAGAAACTCTGCAAGCCAGAAGGGACTGGCAGGACATATTTAAAGTGATGAAGGAGAAAAACCTACAACCAAGATTATTCTACCCAGAAAGTATCTCATTTAGATTTGATGGAGAAATTAAACTCTTTACAGACAAGCAAAAGCTAAGAGAGTTCAGTACCACCAAACCAGCTTTAAAACAAACGCTAAAGGAACTTCTCTAGGCAAGAAACACAAGAGAAGGGAAAGACCTACAATAACAAACCCAAACAATTAAGAAAATGGGAATAGGAACATACATATTGATAATTACCTTAAATGTAAATGGATAAAATACTCCCACCAAAAGACACAGACTGGTTGAATGGATACAAAAACAAGACCCATATGTATGCTATCTACAAGAGACCCATTTCAGATCTAGGGACACATACAGACTGAAAGTGAGAGGATAGAAAAAGATATTCCATGCAGATGGAAACCAAAAGAAAGCTGGAGTCGCAATTCTCATATCAGACAAAATAGACTTTAAAATAAAGATGTTACCAGAAACAAAGAAGGACACTACATAATGATTAAGGGGTCGATCCAAGAAGAAGAAATAACAATTGTAAATATTTATGCATCCAACATAGGAGCACCTCAATACATAAGGAAAATACTAACAGCCGTAAAAGGGGAAATCGACAGTAATACATTCATAGTAGGGGACTTCAACACCCCACTTTCACCAATGGACAGATCATCCAAAATGAAAATAAATAAGGAAACACAAGCTTTAAATGATACATTAAACAAGATGGACTTAATTGATATTTATAGGAGATTCCATCCAAAAACAACAGGATACACATTTTTTCTCAAGTGCTCATGGGACATTCTCCAGGATAGATCATATCTTGGGTCACAAATCAAACCTTGGTAAATTTAACAATATTGAAATTGTATCAAGTATCTTTTCCGACCAAAAGGCTATGAGACTACATATCAATTACAGGAAAAGACCTGTAAAAAATACAAACAAATGGAGGCTAAACAATACACTGCTTAATAACGAAGTGATCACTGAAGAAATCAAAGAGGAAATCAAAAAATACCTAGAAACAAATGACAATGGGGACACGATGACCCAAAACCTATGGGATGCAGCAAAAGCAGTTCTAAGAGGGAAGTTTATAGCAATACAATCCTACCTTAAGAAACAGGAAACATCTTGAATAAACAACCTAATCTTGCACCTAAAGCAATTAGAGAATGAAGAACAAAAAACCCCAAAGTTAGCAGAAGGAAAGAAATCGTAAAGATCAGATCAGAAATAAATGAAAAAGAAATGAAGGAAATGATAGCAAAGATCAATAAAACTAAAAGCTGGTTCTTTGAGAAGATAAACATAATTAATGAACCATTAGTCAGACTAATCAAGAAAAAAAAGGAGAAGACTCAAATCAAAAGAATTAGTAATGAAAAAGGAGAAGTAACAACTAACACTGCAGAAATGCAAAAGATCATGAGAGATTACTACAAGCAACTCTATGTCAATAATATGGACAACCTGGAAGAAATGGACAAATTCTTAGAAATGCACAACCTGCCAAGACTGAATCACGAAGAAATAGAAAATATGAACAGGCCAATCACAAGCACTGACATTGAAACTGTGATTAAAAATATTCCAACAAACAAAAGCCCAGGACCAGATGGCTTTGCAGGCGAATTCTATCAAATATTTAGAGAAGAGCTAACACCTATCCTTCTCAAACTTTTCCAAAATATAGCAGATGGAGGAACACTCCCAAACTCATTCTATGAGGCCACCATCACCCTGATACCAAAACCAGACAAGGATGTCACAATGAAAGAAAACTACAGGCCAATATCACTGATGAAAATAGATGCAAAAATCCTCAACAAAATACTAGCAAAGAGAATCCAACAATACATTAAAAGGATCATACAACATGATTAAATGGGATTTATCCCAGGATTGCAAGGATTCTTCAATATACGCAAATCAATCAATGTGATAAACCATATTAACAAATTGAAGAATAAAAACCATATGATCATCTCAATAGATGCAGAAAAAGCTTTGGACAAAATTCAACACCCATTTGTGATAAAAACTCTCCAGAAATTGGGCATAGAGGGAACTACTTCAACATAATAAAGGCCATATATGACAAATCCACAGCAAACATCATTCTCAATAGTGAAAAACTGAAAAAATTTCCTCTAAGATCAGGAACGAGACAAGGAGGTCAACTCTCACCACTATTATTCAACATAATTTTGGAAGTCCTAGCCACAGCAATCAGAGAAGAAAAAGAAATAGAAGAATACAAATTGGAAAAGAAGAAGTAAAACTGTTACTGTTTGCAGATGACATGATACTCTACAAAGAGAATCCTAAAAATGCCACCAGAAAACTTCTAGAGCTAATCAATGAATTTGGTAAAGTTGCAGGAGACAAAAATTAATGCACAGAAATCTCTTACATCCCAATACACTAATGATGAAATATCTGAAAGAGAAATTATGGAGACACTCTCATTCACCATTGCAACAAAAATAATAAAATACCTAGGAATAAACCTACCTAGGGAGACAAAAACCTGTATGCAGAAAACTATAAGACACTGATGAAAGAAATTAATGATGATACAAACAGATGGAGAGATATACCATGTTCTTGGATTGGAAGAATCAATATTGTGAAAATGACTATACTACCCAAAGCAATCTACAGATTCATTGCAATCCCTATCAAATTACCAATGGCATTTTTCATGGAACTAGAACAAATCATCTTAAAATTTGTATGGAGACACAAGAGACCCCGAATAGCTAAAGCAGTCTTGAGAGGAAAAAACAGAGTTGGAGGAATCAGACTCCCTGACTTCAGACTATACTACTAAGCTACAGCAATCAAGACAATATGGTACTGGCACAAAAACAGAAACATAGATGAATGGAACAAGATAGAAAGCCCAGAGATAAACCCACGCACCTATTGCCAACTAATCTATGACAAAGGTGGCAAAGATATACAATGGAGAAAAGACAGTCTCTTCAATAAGTGGTGCTGGGAAAACTGGGCAGCTACACATAAAAGAATGAAATTAGAACACTCCCTAACACCATACACATAAATAAACTCAAAATAGATTCAAGACCTAAATCTAAGACTGGACACTATAAAACTCTTAGAGGAAAACATAGGAAGAACACTCTTTTACATAAATCACAGCAAGATCTTTTTTGATCCACCTCCTAGAGTAATGGAAATAAAAACAAAAATAAACAGATGGGACCTAATGAAACTTCAAAGCTCTTTCACAGAACAGGAAACCATAAACAAGACAAATGCACAACCCTCAGAATGGGAGAATATATTTGCAAATGAATCAATGGACAAATGATTCATCTCCAAAATATATAAACAGCTCATGCAGCTCAATATTAAAGAAACTAACAACCCAATCCAAAAAATGGGCAGAAGACCTAAATAGACATTTCTCTAAAGAAGACATACAGATGGCCAAGAAGCACATGAAAAACTGCTCAACATCACTAATTATTAGAGAAATGCAAATCAAAACTATAATGAGGTATCACCTCACATCAGTTAGAATGGGCATCATCAGAAAATCTGCAAACAACAAATGCTGGAGAGGGTGTGGAGAAAAGGGAACTCTCTTGCACTGTTGGTGGGAATATATATTGATACGGCCACCATGGATAACAGTATGGAGGTTCCTTAATAAACTAAAAATAGAATTACCATATGATCCGTCAATCCCACTCCTGGGTATATACCCAGAGAAAACCATAATTCAAAAAGACATATGCACTCCAATGTTCATTGCATCACTATTTACAATAGCCAGGTCATGGAAGCAACTTAAATTCCCATCGACAGATGAATGGATAAAGAAGTTGTGGTACATGTATACAATGGAATATTTCTGAGCCATAAAAAGGAACGAAATTGAGTCATTTGTTGAGACATGGAAGGACCTAGAGACTGTCATACAGAGTGAAGTAAGTTGGAAAGAGAAAAACAAATGTCGTGTATTAATGCATGTATGTGGAACCTAGAAAAATGGTACAGATGAACTGGTTTGCAGGACAGAAGTTGAGACACAGATGTAGAGAACAAACGTAGGGACACCAAGGCGGGAAAACTGCCTTGGGGTGGGGATGGTGGTATGCTGAATTGGGTGATTGGGATTGACATGTATACACTGATGTGTATAAAACTAATGACTGATAAGAACCTGCAGTACAACCAAACAACAAAAAAACTAATACTAAACTTTCTTTGGGTTATTTGTATGGAAATATGTTAATATAAATGTTTCAGACATTACATGAAATTTCTAAAAATCTTATATGTCTGGTATAATGTTATAAGTCATAATTCTAGTTATTACTTTAAAATGTATATCTCAGAAATAACTAAATTTCCTTGTCAATTGCATTATTATGAACTTTCATCAAATCTTTAACCATAGTCATTTTTAAGTCTTTTGTCATTTACAGACAGTTCTGGGTGTACTCTGATGCTTTTGCAAAAATGTTCCTATAAAAGTGTTTCACCTTCAAGGAATTCATGGAAAAGACTCTGACAAGTACAGGTTTCTGGTAACTGACTACACTGCTGAACTGAATGAATAAGCATTTTCAGAACTCTAATGGAAAACTGATGAATTCATAAAAGTGCTAAGAAAATATCAAGATGAAAAAAAATTAATTACATGGGACTGAGTGAACTGATGAGGATGATTATAGTTTTTGTGACTTTTTGTTTGAATAAAAAAAAAATCCCCCCCCCAAAAAAAGCCTGTAAATAGTCATGTTCTGTAATAACCTATATGGGAAAAGAATATGTAAAAGAATGGATGTATGTATACATATAAATGAATCACTTAGCTGTACACTTGAACCTAACACAACAGTATAAATCAACTGTACTCCAATATAAAATAAAAATTAAGCTTAAAAAATTAAATTTTAAAAATTAAATTAAAAAAAGCTATCATGGCTTATGGGTGGAATAGTAGAGTATTTGTGAAGAGAGAGAGAGGAAGGTGGGATGGCTCGGGAGAGAGGAGATTAGAAAATTTTTAAGGAGGGGCCAGAGGATGAAGGGACTTTTCACCAATGTCAGCGACCTTGGACTTTATCCTGAGGCCTGTTGGGAATCACTGAAGGGTTTGGGCATGGAGTGGCTTGGTTACTATGGATACAAGGTATTGTCTTGCCCCTTCCCTTCTCATCCAGCTCAGGAGGGATGGCTGTGGCAGGGTGGCATATTTGTATGTCAGTCAGCTGAGTATATGCAGAGCCAATCACAGCACAGCACTGTGAGCCTTCATCCAACCTGGGGGTTTCGGTCATCACCGGGCACTGGCTGAGGCTGGGTCCAGCAGCCTTTTCTTGCTACCTCTGCAGTCACTTTTCCAAGGAAGTTCTCTGTGGTCAGAGAGCTGGGCGTCAACCAGGCAAACTGGCCTAGCTTGTGGTATTTGCTAATTTGGCTGTTTGATTTGGTTCCCTATCTCAGCCACCATCACAGAAGCCCCTTTCTCTGGCTCGAGAGACAATCTGAGCCCCAGTTCCCCAACCCCAGGTCCCAAACCCCAGGGAACAATCAGCTACCCAGTGGGCAAATGTCCTCTTGTCCCAAGTGTCTTCTTATAGGAAGAGAGCCACTGTCCCACCATGGCTGTCTCTGACTGGCCTTCCCTTGAAGTTACATCCACTGAGCTCAGTTGACCAGGAATGGAAATCACAGAGAATTCCTAAGAGAAAGAAAGAAAGCTAAGAAATGGTTGTCCAGTTCATCGGATACACTCCTTAGGGGTTCCTATACAGAATATCCTCTTTAGTTTGTGCCATTAGTCCCATATTCCCCAGAAAACCTCTTTTGCTATACTACACCAAGATCTGCTCTTGAAAATTAGCCATCATGTAGCTGACCAACCAGTCAGTCAGTCAGTAAATCAGTTGGTCAACCACTCAACCAGTCAGCTAGTCAGTTGTTCAGTGAACTAGCCAGTCAGCTAGTTTGTCAGCTCATTTCTTGTTTATACATTTACTTACTCACTCCCTCCATTTTTCATTCACTCACTGAGTGACTCACTGAGTCACTCATTCAGCAGCATCCTTTACTAAGTAGGCCAGCCACCCACCAACTAGCTAGTCTGTCCAAGAACAAATTTTTACCAGCTGTAAGTTCTGTCCTGAACATCTTTCCTGCATTTAGGAAGCTCACAGTTTGTTTGGGTGTAGAGAAGCACTGCCTCACCTCCACCACACACACACACACACACACACACACACAAATCCAGGCACCTGGGCCTCTTACGGTTTATGGATGATTTCACCATCCATCTTCAAGTTTGAGGGAATATAAAGACAATGCATGTGGTTCAGATAAACAGGGAGGGCTACTTAGAGAGGGCAAACATCAGCCTGAACTTGGAAAGATGGATTAGTCCAAAAAGCACCTTGGCACTTCATTGGTTCTGACGGTAAAGCCAAATTGTCTAACCTTGTGTTTGTCATTCACTTCAGCTCATTCATTTAAAAAGCAATCGCCTATTCATTTATGCATTCATTTGTTTATATTTATGGAGTGTACATAATATGTGTGTGGCTAGTATGGAGGGTAGATAATAAACACATGGATATATGATGAGGGTGAAACTGATCCTACCAAAAAGGAACTTATATTTGATGCTAAAATAAATAACATATATTTTATAATTTATATGTATATCAAGTAAAAACATTAGATGAAAAGTGCTCCAAATAGTTATAAATAAAAAGCTATGGGGGTTGAACAGAAGAGGAAAACACTTCTTTGGTGAGAGGATAAGGACAGAGGTCATGAAGAAAGTATTGTTACCAACCGGAGTGGAAACCAAACCCAACGGGCCACTCATCACTCAAAAGTCAATGTTTGAGTGACAGGGGTTGGTAGAAAAAGAAAGGTGTTTTTTCAGGAAGCTGGCAACCTGGGAAGATGGTGGACTAGCATGGTAAAAACTATCTACCAGCAGAAGCAAGAATAACTACAATCCCTCAGCCTGCAGAACAAAACCCGCAAACACAGAAAGATATAAAAAAAGAAAAGGCATAAGACTATGTCCCAGATGAAGGAACAAGATAATCCCCCAGAAAAACAACTAAATGAAGTGGAGATAGGCAATCTTCCAGAAGAAGAATTCAGAATAATGATAGTGAAGATGATCCAGGACCTCAGGAAAATAATGGAGGCAAAGATCGAGAAGATGCAAGAAATGTTTAACAAAGATCTAGAAGAATTAAAGAACAAACAAACACAGATGAACAATACAATAACTGAAATGAAAACTAAACTAGAAGGAATCAATAACAGAATAACTGAGGCAGAAAAAGGGATAGGTGACCTGGAAGACAAAATGGTGGAAATCACTGCTGCAGAACACAATAAAGAAAAAAGAATAAAAAGAAGTGAAGACAGCCTAAGAGATCTCTGGGACAACATTAAATGCACGCCCATTTGCATTATAGGGGTCCCAGAAGGAGAAGAGAGAGAGAAAGGACCCCAGAAAGTATTTGAAGAGATTATAGTCAAAAACTTCCCTAACATGGGAAAGGAAATAGACACCCAAGTCAAGGAAGCACAGAGAGTCCCAGGCAGGATAAACCCAAGGAGAAACACGCTGAGACACATAGTAATCAAATTGACAAAAAATAAGACAAAGAAAAATTATTGAAATCAACAAGGGAAAAACGACAAATAGCATACAAGGGAACTTCCATAAGGATAACAGCTGATTTCTCAGCAGAAACTCTGCAAGACAGAAGGGAGTGGCATTATATATAGAAAGTGATGAAAGGGAAGAAACTATGACCAAGAATACTCTACACAGCAAGGATCTCATTCAGATTCGATGGAGAAATCAAAACATTTACAGACAAGAAAAAGCTAAGAGAATTCAGCAGCACCAAACCAGCTCTATGACAAATGCTAAAGGAACTTCTCTAAGTGGGAAACAAGAGAAGAAAAGGACCTACAAAAATAAACCCAAAACAATGAAGAAAATGGTAATAGGAACATACATATTGATAATTACCTTAAATGTGAATGGATTAAATGCTCCAACCCAAGATACAAAACAAAGATACAAAAACAATACCCATATATACGCTGCCTACAAGAGACCCACTTCAGACTAGGGACACATACAGACTGAAAGTGAGGGGATGGAAAAAGATATTCCATGTAAATGGAAATCAAAAGAAAGCTGGAGTAGCAATACTCATATCAGATAAAATAGACTTTAAAATAAAGAATGTTACAAGACACAGGAAGGACACTACATAATGATCAAGGGATCAATCCAAGAAGAAGATATAACAATCATAAATATATATGCACCCAACATTGGAGCACCTCAATACATAAGGCAAATGCTAACGGCTATAGAAGAGGAAATCAACAGTAACACAAAAATAGTGGGAGAATTTAAAACCTCACTTACACCAATGGGAAGATCATCCAGAGAGAAAATTAATAAGGAAACACAAGCTTTAAATGACACAATAGACCAGATAGATTTAATTGATATTTATAGGACAGTTCATCTAAAAAATGATTACACTTTCTTCTCAAGTGCACACAGAACATTCTCCAGGACAGATCATATCTTGGGTCACAGATGAAGCCTCGGGAAATTTAAGAAAATTGAAATCATAGAAAAAATCTTTTCTGACTACACCACTATGAGATTATAAAAGAATTACAGGAAAAAAAACCATAAAAAAACACAAATTCATGGAGGTTAAACAATATACTACTAAATGACCAAGAGATCACTGAAGAAATCAAAGAGGAAATAAAAAAATACCTAGAGAAAAATGACAATGAAAATACTATGATCCAAAACCTATAGGATGCAGCAAAAGCAGTTCTAAGAAGGAAGATTATAGAAATACAATCCTATCTCAAAAAACAAGAAAAATCTCAAATAAACAATCTAACCTTATGCCTAAAGGAACTAGAGAAAAAAGAACAAACAAAACCCAAAGTTAGCAGAAGGACAGAAATCATAATGATCAGAACAGAAATAAATGAAATAGAAACAAAGAAAACAATAGGAAAGACAAATAAAACTAAAAGCTGGTTCTTTGAAAAGATAAACAAAATTACAAACCTTTAGCTAGAGTCATCAAGAAAAAGAGTGAGAGAACTCAAATCAATAAAATTAGAAATGAAAAAGCATAAATTACAACAGACACTGCAGAAATACAAAGCATCCTAAGAGACTACTACAAGCAACTCTATGCCAATAAAATGGACAACCTGGAAGAAATGGACAAATTCTTAGAAAGGTATAAGCTTCCAACACTGAACCAGGAAGAAACAGAAAATATGAACAGACCAATCACAAGTAATGAAACTGAAACTGATTAAAAATCTTCCAACAAACAAAAGTCTTGGACTAGATGGTTTCACAGGCGAATTCTATCAAACATTTAGAAAAGAGATAATACCCTTCCTTCTGAAACTCTTCTAAAAATTTGCAGAGGAGTGAACACTCCCAAACTCATTCTACAAGGCCACCATCACCCTGATAAAAAACCAGAAAAAGATACAACAAAAAAAGAAAATTACAGGCCAATATCACTGATGAATATAGGTGCAAAAATTCTCAACAAAATAGCAAACATAATTCAACAACATATTAAAAGATCATACAATGGTCCTGGAGCCCGAGGGGAGGGCGGCCTCATTGAGGCTACTGGCTCTGGAGGCACTGAGGCTGCTGGCTCTGGAGAGGCCCCACCAGCCGAAGCTGCGAGAGTCCTTGGGATCACGGACCAGACTGAGTACAATGTGTAGGAGATTCAAGATGGCGGAAGAGTAAGATGCCACCTTCCTCCCCACAAATACATCAGAAATACAGCTACATGTGGAACAGCTCCTACAGAACACCTACTGAATGCTGGCAGAAGACTTTAGACCTCCCCAAAGGCAAGAAACTCCCCCAAGTACTTGGGTAGGGCAAAAGAAAAAAGAAAAAACAGAGACAAAAGAATAGAGATGGGACCTGCACCAGTGGGAGGGAGCTGTGAAGGAGGAAAGGTTTCCACACAGTAGAACCCCCTTCCCGGGTGGAGACTGCGGGTGGCGGATGGCGGGAGCTTCGGAGCCAAGAAGGAGAGTGCAGCAACAGGGCTGAGGAGGGCAAAGCAGAGAGATTCCCGCACAGAGGAACTGTGCTGACCAGCACACACCAGCCCGACAGGCTTGTCTGCTAACTTCTGGGACGGGTGGGGGCTGGGAGCTGAGGCTCGGGCTTCGGATGTCGGATCCCAGTGAGAGGACTGGGGTTGGCGGCGTGAACACAGCCTGAAGGGGGATAATGCGCCACAGCGATCGGGAGGGAGTCCGGGAAAGTCTTGACCTGCCAAAGAGACAAGAGACATTTTCTTGCCTCTTTCTTTCCTGGTGAGTGAGGAGAGGTGATTAAGAGTGCTGCTTAAAGGAGCTCCAGAGAAGGTAGCGAGCCATGGCTATCAGCATGGACCCCAGAGACAGACATGAGACACTAAGGCAGCTGCTGCCGCCACCAAGAGGCCTGTGTGCAAGCACAGGTCACTATCCACACTTCTCTTCCTGGGAGCCTGTGCAGCCCACCACTGCCAGGGTCCCGTGCTCCAGGGAAAACTTCCCCGAGAGAACGCATGGCGCGCTTCAGGCTGCTGCAACGGCACGCCGGCCTCTGCTGCCACAGTGTCGCCCCGCATCTGTACCCCTCCCTACCCCCTGCCTGAATGAGCCAGAGCCCCCGAATCAGCTACTCCTTTAACTCCACCCTGTCTGAGAGAAGAACAGATGCCCTCAGGGGACCTAAACACAGAGGTGTGTCCAAATCCAAAGCTGAACACCAGGAGCTGTGCGAACAAAGAAAATTTCTCCCAGCAGCCTAAGGAGCAGCAGATTAAATCTCCACAATCAACTTTATGTACCCTGCATCTGTGGAATACCTGAATAGACAAAGAATCATACCAAATTGAGGAGGTGGACTTTGGGAGCAACGATATATATGTTTCTTTCCCTTTTTCTCTTTTTGTGAGTGTGTATGTGTATGCTTCTGTGTGTGATTTTTTCTGTATAGCTTTGGTTATACCATTTGCCCTTGGGTTCTGTTGGTCCCTTTTTTTTTTTTTTTTTAGTTTTTTTTCTTAATAATTATTTTTTACTTTAATAATTTTATATTTTTTATTTTACTTTATTTTATTTTCCTATCTTTTCTTTTCCTTTCTTTTCTTTCTTTCTTTCTTTCTTTCTTTCTTTCTTTCTTTCTTTCTTTCTTTCTTTCTTTCTTTCTTTCTTTCTTTTTCCATTTCATTCTGAGCCATGTGGAGGACAGGATCTTGGTGCCAGCTAGGCATCAGGGCTGTGCCACTGAGGTGGGAGAGCCAAGTTCAGGACACTGGTCAACAAGAGACCTCCCAGCTCCACGTAATATGAAATGGCAAAAATTTCCCAGAGATCTCCTTCTCAACACCAAGACCCAGATCTACTCAATGACCAGCAAGCTACAGTGCAGGATACCCTATGCCAAACAACTAGCAAGACAGGAACACAACCCCATCCATTAGCAGAGGGGTGGCTTAAATCATAATAAGGTCACAGACACCCCAAAACACACCATCAGACGTGGACCAGCCCACCAGAAAGACAAGATCCAGCCTCGTCCACCAGAACACAGGTACTAGTCCCCTCCACCAGGAAACATACACAACCCACGGAAACAACCTTAGCCACTGGGAACAGACATCAAAAACAACGGGAATTACAAACCAGGAGCCTGCAAAGAGGAGACCCCAAACACAGTAAGTTAAGCAAAATGAGAAGACAGAAAAACACAGAGCAAATGAAGGATCAAGGCAAAAACCCGCCAGACCTAACAAATGGAGAGGAAGTAGGTAGTCTACCAGAAATGGAATTCAGAATAATGATAGTAAAGATGATAAAAAATCTTGGAAATAGAATGGAGAAAATAGAGAAAATGTTTAACAAGGACTTAGAAGAAATAAAGAGCAAACAAAGAGAAATGAACAACACAATAAAGGAAATTAAAAATTCTCTAGGAGGGATCAAGAGCAGAATAACTGAGGTAGAAAAACGGATAAGTGATCTGGAAGATAAAATAGTGGAAATAACTACTGAAGAACAGAATAAAGAAAAAAGAATGAAAAGAACTGAGGACAGTCTCAGAGACCTCTGGGACAACATTAAATGCACAAATGTTCAAATTATAGGGGTCTCAGAAGAAGAAGAGAAAAAGAAAGGGACTCAGAAAATATTTGAAGACATAGTTGAAAACTTCATTAATATGGGAAAGGAAATAGTTAATCAAGTACCAGAAGCACAGAGAGTCCCATACAGGATAAATCCAAGGAGAAACATGCCAAGAAATATAATAATCAAACTATCAAAAATTAAATACAAAGAAAAAATATTAAAAGCAGCAGGGGAAATACAACAATTAACACACAAGGGAATCCCCATAAGGTTAACAACTGATCTTTCAGCAGAAACTCTGCAAGCCAGAAAGGGAGGGGTAGGACATATTTAAAGTGATGAAAGAGAAAAACCTACAACCAAGATTACTCTATGCAGCAAGGATCTCATTCAGATTTGACGGAGAAATTAAAAGCTTTACAGACAAGCAAAAGCTAAGAAAATTCAGCACCACCAAACCAGCTTTACAACAAATGCTAAAGAACTTCTCTAGGCAGGAAACAAAAGAGAAGGAAAAGACCTACAATAATAAACCCAAAACAATTGAGAAAATGGTAATAGGAGCATACATACTGATAATTACCTTAAATGTAATAGGATTAAATGCTCCAACCAAAAGACATAGACTGGCTGAATGGATACAAAACGAAGACCCGTTTATATGCTCTCTACAAGAGACCCACTTCAGACCTAAGGACACATACAGAATGAAAGTGAGGGGATGGAAAAAGATATTCCATGCAAATGAAAATCAAAAGAAAGCTGAAGTCTCAATTCTCATATCAGACAAAATAGACTTTAAAACAAAGACTATTACAAGAGACAAAGAAGGACAGTACAGGATGATCAAGGAATCGATCAAAGAAGAAGATATAACAATTGTAAATATATATGCACCCAACATAGGAGCACAACAATACATAAGGCAAATGATAACAGCCATGAAAGGGGAAAATGACAGTAACACAATCATACTAGGGGATTTTAACACCCCACTTTCTCAAATGCACAGATCATCCAAAATGAATTATATAAGGAAATACAAGCTTTAAATGATATATTAAACAAGATGGACTTAGTTGATATTTATAGGACATTTCATCTAAAAAAAAAAACAGAATACATATTCTTCTCAAGTGCTCATGGAATATTCTCCAGGATAGATCATACCTTGGGTCACAAATCAAGCCTTGGTAAATTTAAGAAAATTGAAATCATATCAAGTATCTTTTCTGACCACAATGCTATCAGACTAGATATCAATTACAGGAAAAAATCTTTAAGAAATACAAACACATGAAGGCTAAACAACACACTACATAATAACCAAGAGATCACTGAAGAAATCAAAGAGGAAATCAAAAGTACCTAGAAACAAATGACAATGAAAACACAGCGACACAAAACCTATGGGATGCAGCTAAAGCAGTTCTAAGAGGGAAGTTTATACCTATACAAGCCTACCTTAAGAAACAAGAAACATCTCAAATAAACAACCTAACTTTATACCTAAAGGAACTAAAGAAAGAAGAACAAAACCCCCCAAAGTTAGCAGTAAGAAAGAAAACATAAAGATCAGATCAGAAATAAATGAAAAAGAAATGAAGGAAATGACAGCAAAGATCAATAAAATTAAAAGTTGGTTCTTTGAGAAGATAAACTAAATTGATAAAAGATTAGCCAGACTCATCAAGAAAAAAAATGAGAGAAGACTCAAATCAATAGAATTAGAAATGAAAAAGGAGAAAAATAACTGACACTGCAGAAATACAAATGATCATGAGAGATTACTACAAGCAAATATATGCCAATAAATTGGACAAGCTGGATGAAATGGACAAATTCTTAGAAATGCACAACTTCTGAGACTGAACCAGGAAGAAATAGAAAATATGAACAGACCAATCACAAGCACTGACATTGAAACTGTGATTAAAAATTTTTCAGCAAACAAAACCCCAGGAAAAGATAGCTTCACAGGCGAATTCAATCAAACATTTAGAGAAGAGCTAACACCTATCTTTCTCAAACTCTTCCAAAATATAGCAGAGGGAGGAACACTCCCAAACTCATTCTATGAGGCTACCATCACTCTGATACCAAAACCAGACAAAGATATCTCAAAAAAAGAAAACTACAGGCCAATATCACTGATGAACATAGATGCAAAAATCCTCAACAAAATACTAGCAACAGAATCCAACAGCACATTAAAAGGATCATACAGCATGATCAGGTCGGTTTTA
This sequence comes from Lipotes vexillifer, assembly GCF_000442215.2. Classification (NCBI taxonomy): domain Eukaryota; kingdom Metazoa; phylum Chordata; class Mammalia; order Artiodactyla; family Lipotidae; genus Lipotes; species Lipotes vexillifer. Next base: position 30,701 of record NW_006791936.1, on the reverse strand, counting down.
TCCCAGGATGCAAGGATTCTCCAATACATGCAAATTAATCAACATGATACACCATATTAAGAAATTGAAGGAGAAAAACCATATGATCATCTCAATAGATGCAGAGAAAGCTTTTGACAAAATTCAACACCCATTTATGATAAAAACCCTGCAGAAAGTAGGCATAGAGGGAAATTTCCTCAACATAATAAAGACCATATATGACAAACCCACAGCCAACATCGTCCTCAATGGTGAAAAACTGAAACAATTTCCACTAAGATCAGGAACAAGACAAGGTTGCCCACACTCACTACTATTGTTCAACATAGTTTTGGAAGTTTTAGCCACAGCAATCACAGAAGAAAAGAAATAAAAGGTATCCAAATCGGAAAAGAAGAACTAAAGCTGTTACTCTTTGTAGATAACCTGATACTATACATAGAGAATCCTAAAGATGCTACCATAAAACTACTAGAGCTAATCAATGAATTTGGTAAAGTAGCAGGATACAAAATTAATGCACAGAAATCTCTTGCATTCCTCTACACTAATGATGAAAAATCTGAAAGTGAAATTATGAAAACACTCCCATTTTCCATTGCAACAAAAAGAATAAAATATCTAGGAATAGACCTCCTAAGGAGACAAAAGACCTGTATGCAGAAAATTATAAGACACTGATGAAAGAAATTAAAGATGATAGAAATAGATGGAGAGATATACCATGTTCTTGGATTGGAAGAATCAACATTGTGAAAATGACTCTACTACCCAAAGCAATCTATGGATTCAGTGCAATCTCTATCAAACCTCCACTGACATTTTTCACAGAAGTAGAACAAAAATTTTCACAATTTGTATGGAAATGCAAAAGACCCCAAATAGCCAAAGCAATCTTGAGAACGAAAAATGGACCTGGAGGAATCAGGCTCCCTGACTTCAGACTATACTACTAATCTACAGTAATCAAGACAATATGGTACCAGCACAAAAACAGAAATATAGATCAATGAAAACAGAATAGAAATCCCAGAGATAAACCCATGCACATATGGTCACCTTATCTTTGATAAAGGAGGCAAGAATATACAGTGGAGAAAAGACAACCTCTTCAATAAGTGGTGCTGGGAAAACTGGACAGCTACATGTAAAAGAATGAAATTAGAACACTCCCTAACAATATACACAAAAATAAACTCAAAATGGATTAAAGACCTAAATGTAAAGCCAGACACTATCAAACTCTTAGAGGAAAACATAGGCAGAACACTCTATGACATAAATCACAACAAGATCCTTTTTGACCTACCTCCTAGAGACATGGAAATAAAAACAAGAATAAACAAATGGGGCTAATGAAGCTTAAAAGCTTTTGAACAGCAGAGGAAACCATAAACAAGATGAAAAGACAGCCCTCAGAATGGGAGAAAATATTTTCAAATGAAGCAGGTGACAACGGTTTAATCTCCAAAACATACAAGCAAGTCATGCACCTCAATATCAAAAAAAAAAAAAACAACACACAATCCAAAAATGGGCAGAAGACCTAAACAGACATTTCTCCAAAGAAGATATACCGATTGCCAACAAACACATGAAAGAATGCTGAACATCATTAATCATTAGAGAAATGCAAAACGAAACTATAATGAGATATCATCTCACAACCGTCAGAATGGCCATCATCAAAAAATCTACAAACAATAAATGACGTAGAGTGTGTGGAGAAAAGGGAACCCTGTTGCCCTGTTGGTGGGAGTGTAAATTCATACAGACCCTATAGAGAACAGTATGGAAGTTCCTTAAAAAACTAAAAATAAAACTACCATACCACCCAGCAATCCCACTACTGGGCATATACCCTGAGAAAACCATAATTAAAAAAGTCATGTACCAACATGTTCATTGCAGCTTTATTTACAATAGCCAGGACATGGAAGCAACCTAAATGTCATCAACAGATGAATGGATAAAGAAGATGTGGCACATATATACAATGGAATATTACTCAGCCATAAAAAGGAATGAAACTGAGTTATTTGTAGTGAAGTGAATGGACCTAGAGACTGTCATACAGAGTAAAGGAAGTCAGAAAGAGAAAAACAAATACTGTATGCTAACACATATATATGGAATTAAAAAAAATGTGGTCAGAAGAACCTATGGGCAAGACGGGAATAAAGATGCAGACCTACTAGAGAATGGACTTGAGGATACGAGGAGGGGGAAGGGTAAGCTGGAACAAAGTGAGAGAGTGGCATGGTCATATATACACTACCAAACGTAAAATAGATAGCTAGTGGGAAGCAGCCGCATAGCACAGGGAGATCAGCTTGGTGACCAGCTAAAGGGGTGGGATAGGGAGGGAGGGAGGAATGGAGATGCAAGAGGGAAGAGATATGGAACATATGTATATGTATAACTGATTCACTTTGTTATAAAGCAGAAAGTGGCACACCACTGTAAAGCAATTATATTCTAATAAAAATGTTAAAAAAAATCATACACCAAAATCAAGTAGGATTTGTCTCAGGGATGCAAGAATTCATCAATATATGCCAATCAATTAATGTGATACACCATATTAACAAAGTGAAAAATAAAAACCATATGTTCATCTCAATAGATGCAGAAAAGTCTTTTGACAAAATTCAACATCAATTTATGATAAAAACTGTCCAGGAAATGGCCATACAGGGAATCTATCTCAACATATTAAAGACCATATATGACAACCTCACAACATATATCATTCTCAATGGTGAAAACTGAAAGCATTTCCTCTAAGATCAGGAGCAAGACAAGGATGTCCACTCTTGCCACTATTATTCAACATAGTTTTGGAAGTCCTAGTCATGGCAATTAGTGAAGAAAAAGGAATAAAAGGAAACCAAATTGGAAAGAAGAAATAAAACTGTCACTGTTTGCAGATGACATGATAGTATACATAGAAAATCCTAAAGATGCCACCAAAAAAAATTAGAGCTAATCAATGAGTTTGGTAAAGTTGCATGATACAAAACTAATGCACAGAAATCTCTTGCATTCCTATACACTGACAATGAAAGATCAGAAAGAGAAACTAAAGAAACAATCCCATTCACCATTGCAACAAAAAGAGTAAAATACCTGGGAATAAACTTACATAGGAGGTAAAAGACCTGTACTCAGAAAACTATAAGACAGTCATGAAAGAAATGAAAGATGACACAAATAAATGGAGAGATATACCATGTTCTTGGATTGGAAGAATCAACATTGTGAAAATGACTATACTACCCAAAGCAGTCTACAGATTCAATGCTATCCCTATCAAATTACCAGTGTCATTTTTTGCAGAACTAGAACAAAAAAATCTTAAAATTTGTATGGAGGCACAAAAGATCCTGAATAGCCAAAACAGTCTTGAGGAGAAAAACCGGATCTGGAGGAATCAGACTCCCTGACTTCAGTCTAGACTACAAAGCTACAGTAATTAAGACAATATGGTACTGACACAAAAAGAGAAATCTACATCGATGGATCAGGATAGAAAGCCCAAAGATAAACCCATGAACCTGTGTTCACCTAATCTATGACAAAGGAGGCAAGGATATACAATGGAGAAAAGACAGTCTCTTCAATAAGTGGTGCTGGAAAAACTGGACAGCTACATGTAAAACAATGAAATTAGAACACTTCCTAACACCATACACAAAAATAAACTCAAAATGGATTTGAGACCTAAATGTAATAGCGGACACTATAAAACTCTTAGAGGAAAACATAGGAAGAACACTCTTTGACATAAATCATAGCAAGATCTTTTCTGTCCCACCTCCTAGAGACATGGAAATAAAAACAAGAATAAACAAATGGGACTAATGAAGCTTAAAAGCTTTTGCACAACAAAGGAAACTCTAAACAAGATGAAAAGACAACTCTCAAAATGAGAGAAAATATTTGCAAATGAATAAACAGACAAAGGATTAATCTCCAAAATATATAAACAGCTTATGCAGCTCAATATCAAAAAAACAAACAACCCAATCCATAAATGGGCAGAAGACCTAAATAGACATTTCTCCAAAGAAGACATACAGATGGCCAAGAAGCACATGAAAAGCTGCTCAACATCACTGATTATTAGAGTATGCAAATCAAAATTACAATGAGGTATCACCTCCTATGGGTTAGAATGGGCATCATCAGAAAATCTACAAACAATAAATGCTGGATAGGGTGTGGAGAAAAGGGAACACTTTTGCACTGTTGGTGGGAATATAAATTAATACAGCCACTATGGAGAACAGTATAGAGGTTCCTTAAAAAACCAATAGAATTACCATATGACTCAGTAATCTCCCTACCTGGCATATACCCAGAGAAAACCATAATTCAAAAAGACAGATACACCCCAATGTTCATTGCAGCACTATTTACAATAGCCAGGTGGTGGAAGAAACTTAAATGTCCATCGGCAGATGAAAGGATAAAGAAGATATGGTATATATAGATAATGGAATATTACTCAGCCTTAAAAAGGAATGAAACTGGGTCATTTGTAGAGACGTGGATGGACCTAGAGACTGTCATACAGAGTGAAGTAAGTCAGAAAGAGAAAAACAAATATCATATATTAATGCATATATGTGGGATCTACCAAAATGGTAGAGATGAACTGGTTTGCAAGGCAGAAATAGAGACACAGATGTAGTGAACAAACGTATGGACACCAAGGGGGGAAAGTGGTGGGCATGGGGGTTGAGATGAATTGGGAGATTCAGACCGACATATATGTACTAATATGTATGAAATAGATAAATAAGAACCTGCTGCATAGCACAAGGGACAGTTGAAACTAGCACAGCATTGTAAAAAACTATACCCCAATTAAAATAAACTTTTTTTAAAAATCCACATCCAACTAAAATAAATAAATAAATAACCCATCTCCCAGCTTCTGACTAGTGGGCAAGAGCTTTCAAAGGAAAGCTCTCGTTTTTTCTCTGTAGGTTGCCAGATTGGTAGGAACAGAAGCCACATTTCTAGTGACTACAGAGGAAATTAGTGAGCAGGGCCTAGGAAGTAGTCATTAAAATGGTTTTCATTGAATGGAATTAGCTCAATATTAGCATTAGGAGCAATAGAGTGTTGCAACATCCAGACTTTGAGTCGCCATCAGTTATTTCCATTATCCATAGGAAGAGCAGTAGGCTCTGTTTATATCAGAGTTTCTACATGAAATGTTTGTATTTTAAATTTGTTATATTTTGATATTGTGAAGACACTATGGTCAACAGATAGACTATATTTTTAAGGAATAAACCCTACTGGACCCTTTCAAAAGATTTTGAAATTTTGGTGGATGATCCAAACCCAGCTGTCTTTATTAGGAATATACAAGAGCTTGAAGCAGCCTATACAAAATATAAAGAAACGATGGGATTACTTGAAAGACAAACCTGGCTTCTTTTTCAAGAGTTAATATACCCACCTCATACCAGTTAGAATAGGCATCATCAGAAAATCTACAAACGACAAATGCTGGAGAGGGTGCGGAGAAAAGGGAACCCTTTGCACTGTTGGTGGGAATGTAAATTGATACATACACTATAGAGAACAGCATGCAGCCTCCTTAAAAAACTAAAAATAGAATTACCATATGACCCAGCAATCCCACTACTGGGCATATACCCAGAGAAAACTGTAATTCAAAAAGACACATGCACCCCAATATTCACTGCAGCACAATTTACATTAGCCAGGTCATGGAAGCAACCTAAATGCCCATCGACAGACAAATGGATAAAGAAGATGTGATACATATACACAATGGACTATTAGCCATAAACAGGAACAAAATTGGGTCATTTGTAGGGATGTGGATGGACCTAGAGACTGTCATACAGAGTGAAGTATGTCAGAAAGAGAAAAACAAATATCGTATATTAATGCATATGTGTGTAATCTAGAAAAATGGTGCAGATGAACTGGTTTGCAAGGCAGAAATAGAAACACAGATGTAGAGAACAAACGTATGGACACCAAGGGGGGAAAGTGTGTGTGGGTGGGGGTGGGATGAACTGGGAGATTGGGATTGATATATATACACTAGTATGTATAAAATAGATAACTAATAAGAACCTGCTGTATAAAAAATAAATAAAATAAAAAAATAAAATAAAAAAATAAATAAAAATAAAGGAAAGCTTCAAGGATGTCCAGGTGAGAGCTACATGCAGAACAGCACAGTCGGCTCTGACAATCATCTTGAAACTGGTCTGGTCAGTATCATCTTGATTGTTTTAAGCACAGTTAATCTTCAATTCCAGGGTCAATTTGTTCCCATTTTCTTGAGGCCAGTTCCTAGCCTGTGCAAATTGTGCAAACCATAGATTCAGTACTGCTCAAGATGGAGCAGCTTATGTCATGGCTACAATCTGGTCATCATGCAGTTAGCTTTTTCCCTCTAGCAGTGGTTATGGTACCTGCAAAACAACACAGGAATGTGTCTCAGATACTGTTATCTATGTACTTCAGGGAGAAACTAAAGATTCTGTGACTGCTATATGACTGATTAACAGTGTAAATTGTAACCAGTTCTTCTGGCCCAACTGCTATTTTTTCACTGCATGTCTACATCCTTTCAATCATTAATTCTTGAGTCAGGCTTTTGTGACTCAGGAGAGGCCCCTAGAAGACTAAAGGCTTTTTCTGCAAACAAGAAACTGGGAACATGGAAGGGCTTTCATACCAGGGAGGGCCCAGCAGGGTCCTGCTCAATTTCAGCAACATTTTAAATTGTTCTTAGAGATTAGCTTGAATTTCACTGGGACGTTTGAGAGTGTAGTGCCATCAGAGATCAAATGGTAGAGGTAAGAAAGCATGAGGTGAGTTTTGGAAACAGCAATCCCCTTAACAGCTGTGTTAAGGAAAGTTGGGAGCTCAGATGGGAATTCTAGGTGGTGTCAGCTTGTGCAGGATTTTTAAACAGTTCATATCTTCTCTCCTTCTTCAAGTGCTTCAATTATTCTCACTCATAAATCCTAGCATACCACTCCCTGCTTTAGGCTAAGCCAGGGATGTGACTGTTTGCACATGTGGCCACTTCTGCCTCTCATAGCAAACATCTCTAATC
>NW_006791936.1:13273-23589 GCF_000442215.2 Lipotes vexillifer | reverse complement strand
CACTCTTTCCAGTCGAGCCAAAACTCAGCCTCAGTGCTCTCACTTCACTATTGATTTTGAAGGGTTGAAATGTGGTTGCTTTCCCAGACCTAATCGTATGTTTACAGGATCTTAGCCCTTAATGGGACCTTAGAGGAAATTTTAGCCAATCACCTCATTGGAGAACAAAAAAGTTGAGGCCCAGACAAGTTAAGGGATGTGCCCAATATCTCACAGGCAGTGAGGGGCAAGTATCAGTAGAGCTATCTCTTTACTCCCTTGGCTCATTCCCTATGTCTCTAAGGACACTGTGTCACATCTAAGGAGAATGTGACTAGTACTTTGGTACCACTCAACTCCCAAGAGGCAGACATTGGCACTCTTCCCAGAGATGGATGCTTTGCCAACACACCCCCTCCCCTTCCACAGCCAGTCTTCAACTTCCACAGGTGAGTGCATTGGTGTTCCATTGGAACTAGCCTCTCACCAGGTCCAGGACTTTATTTCCCCCTTTACATAACTCCTAGGACAGTGGAGGGTTTTCTAGAAACATATCATAGGGGGACAAGGGGTGGAGGGAGGAGATAAACTAATCACACTTTTCTCGAGACTCAGCCTCTCACTCTTCTCTCTCCATGGGACTGCTTTTAATACTATGATACAGAACATCTCACATTAGTATCTGAGCATCTTATTTCCAAACTGATAAATTAAAGGGGGAAATGATTCATGTTGCAAATGGATTTTCCACATTAGAAAAAAAGGCCACAAGTTCCCTTTAAGTAGCATCTTCTAAAGTGTTTGTTGACAGATTGTTAATTAATTAGCTGTGGTAAACTCAAAACTGAAATGTTCTAAGCCATGACTGCTGGTTAAGTATCAAGCAGAAATTAAGATAAAGCAAATATCACATGATTATGATTTTTTATGCTATTTTTTTTACATCTTTATTGGAGTATAATTGCTTTACAGTGGTTTGTTAGTTTCTGCTTTATAACAAAGTGAATCAGTTATAAATATATATATATTCCCATAACTCTCCCTTTTGCATCTCCCTCCCTCCCACTCTCCCTATCCCACCCCTCCAGACGGTCACAAAGCACCAAGCTGATTTTTAAAATAGGGTGCAATTTGCTCAGTTTTAAATTTTTATTTTACTGGATTAGCAGCTAAAATACAGGAATGCTGGCAGCCCCAAACCTCCTCTGTCCTCTATACAAGGACAGTCCTCCCCTCCTAAAAGCCTCTCATGAGTAACCTAGAGCTCTCCTTTTTGATTTACTTTGTTTCATTCTTGGAAATAACATGATAAATATGTTCCATGTGTCTCCAGATGGAGCCATCAACAACCCTTCTTTTCCTCCAAAGCCTAGAGACAAAAGCGCCCTCATGTAAATGTGTCTAGATGGAGAATTAGATGATTAGCATTGTCTCTGGCATGGTCCCCTCCCAGTGTCACGTCTCTGCTGCCCGGTCACCCCATTGTTTGTCTGCAAGGTGGGGCTGGGGTTTCTCAAGCTTTGACTCACATTCAGAAATGAGTCTTGCCTGTGCCCTCCCCTCCCTGATGGAGTCACAGGCGCATACCTGCTCTCAGGTGTCTGCTCCATAGAGAGGCAAGATGCAGAGCCTGGCTTCCTGATTTCAATACAGTATGGTCCTTTGAAATGAGAGAACAGATGCAGGACTCATGATCGACCAGGCAACAGTCCCATGGCCAGGCTGGAGAGGTGTGGGTGGGAGCAGGCACTACAGAGTCGTCATTCCACATAGCTTCTCAGGGCCCACCTCACCTGGAGAAGTTGTTTACATGGGGGTGATCTGAGGGGTGCCAGGAAGTCTCCCTTCCTTTGAAAGAATAATCCAATCCCCCAGCCATTTGGGGTGCCTGTCAACAAGCCATTACAGATTTCAGAGACTTGGGTGGGCCATCCTTTCTGGATTCCAGATCCAGCTACCATCAGAGCCACACTTTTCTCATCAATAACATTAATAATACAGTTAGCTTTCTTCATAGAGAATTTTGAAAACATTATACAGAGGTGTTTTATAAGGTTTAATGACTAATAAAAATGCACCTGTGCCTGGCAGTGTAAGGGAGAGGGATGAGTTAGGGTCTCAGAGGAAGAAGGGTAGACAGGCTTGGTGGGAAAGAGAGACTGGTGTGTGCCAGGGAGGAAAAAGTATAGGGGAATGGTACAAGAGGTGGAGACCACCAGAACCAGCTTCCTAATTTTGTCATTAATGTAGCCCCTGGTAGAAAGCAGCCCAGTGACACAGGCACTTCAGCGGACTGAAAATTGCTATGAAGTCAGAAGATCTGTGATCCAACTCTGGCTTTGACATTAACCCTGTGTGACCTTGGGTCAAGCATGTCCTCATTCCAAGTCTCAGTCTCTCCCTATGTAAAATGAGGATATTGTGGTCAAGAGGGAAGTTGAGTGCCAGAGTTTTGAAAAGTTTAACGTGTTAGATGCATATGAGCTTGAATGACTCTTGGAGATTTATGACCTAGAGGACACTGCCACCTCAACTCCAGCCATGTTCTCTATAAAGACCACCCCTGGAGTACCCTCTGAGTTGATAACTGTGTTATAAGATAAGGTTGATCACTAGATAGAGTTCTCCAAACTAAGCAGGAGTTGTTGATGGACAAAGTAAGAGGCCAATGAGCAGACTGGGAAAAATAAAAAGTAACGTGTATTCCAGAGAAGCTGTGTGGGTGACAGTCAGGTGGCACAATCCACCCCGTCGTGAGCAGCACACATACACTGATGCCTTCTATGTGCCAGGCGTGGGAGAACACCTTGATCTGTGCCAACACCGAATGCATCCTGTCCCATGCTTCCCTTTTGGAGAATTTTCATCAGGATGAGCATAGTGGAGTGGGAACAGGGGAGAGGGGCATAGGTTGAGAAGGTGTTTGTCTTGAAGATGGAATGCAGGACCTGGAATCTGGAACACAGAATGTTACATTCTTAAAGTTGATAGGCTTGGGAAGAGGTGGAGGAGGAGGCCTGGCCTGCACAAGAAATTAAGGAAAGGATTACCTTTTAAGTGAGGCTAACCCTGAAAAATGATCATTGTTCAGTCTATAGATGACAGGAAGCTCAGAAGAGATCATTAGTCATGGTCCCCACCCAATGACAGTCACTTGTCCATGGTGGGGACACTGTCCATTTTACTGTGATGCAGTGGAAACGAGCCCTGGGCCAGGCCCCTCACCAGCTCCACCACTGCTAGCTACATGTTGTTGAGCAAGTCAGTGAACTTCTTTGAATCTAAATTTTTAGACTATAAAATCAGATTTGCATGACCTGACAGAATTGCCATGATGCTTAAGACAAGAGGTATGGAAAATGCTCTGAAGGTTCTTTTAGGTATTTCTATCACCTCTCACACAGTCTTATGCTTTGCTCTGATAATGATAGAAATCAGTGTGTCAATAGCCTCTAGTCAGCTGGATCCTGAGGTTTGGGACAGTGGTCCAAAAATGAACCAGCCTCCAAGAATACCGTGTTTCCCTATCCCAGGGGCTAGGAGGTCAAGTGGAGGGAGGACCAGGGCTCCTTCCTCCCATCTGAATAAGTCCTTGAGTAAAGTTGGCAGATTTAGCAAATCAGAATACAGCCTGCCCAGTTACGTTTGAATTTCAGATAAACAACGAGAAATATTTTAGTATGTCTCCTGCAGTATTGGGGACATACTTATACTGAAAATTCTGTTTATCTGAAATTCAAATTTAGTTAGTTGCCCTATATTTTATCTGGAAACTCTACCACAGAGACCAAATTCTATCCCACCCTCTTTCACCACCATTAATATCCTATTTTTGTTGGCAGTGCTCCCAACCCATATTCCTTCCCCATTTTCCTCTTCCTTCCTCCATGTTTCTTATAACTCTCAGTCTACAAACAGAGCTTCAGATATGTTCTATTTTTAAAAGAATTTGAGTCCTTGAGTTTGAGCAGACACCTAGGTGGATGAAGTCAGCTCAGGTAGTCAGGGACATAGATTGCTGGAATATCTGGTGGGTGGTTTTCATCAAAACAGGCAAGGAAAGCAAGTCATGGAGGAAGTGCAGGTAGGAGAAGTGGGTGAGGAATTCCCTGGAAGGTGATAATGAGGGCCACGTCTGGTGCCTGGGGCAGGTCGGGGCCCCTTAAAATGTTCCCAGGAGTAGCTGATGTGGGCCTGTGTTCAGCTGCCTCGCCTAGGGTCCGGCTTGCACCTCTGGTAAGTGGTAATGGATTCATCCTCCTGGGATCTGCTGGGTCCTTTCCTCCTACTTGAACTGTCTTGAGCCACTAGACCAAGCTCCTTTCCTATTCTTGGGTAACCAGAGAAGTAACGTAAACCTCATGACAATTAAGGAAATGTCACACTAATTGTTACTTAGGAAATTCAATCTCTGTTCTGCACCAATGCTAGGTCTGACTAATTTCCTGATTCTGGGTTTGATTCCCTGGCAAGAGGATTTTTCTCATTGAGGGGAGATATTCAGAGCTGCAGCATTTTGTAGCCTCCTCCAAAACTTTCTCATGCCTTTCTGTCTTTTCAACCCTACTAGCAAGCTCTTTCAAACTTTGCTTTTAGATTTACAGAAACTGGTATATTGAATATTGTATTTTATGCTATGCAGCTCCCATGTTTCTCTATCATGATTGCCACCTGGAAACTATACTTCCCATTTATAGGCATGAGCTTAGAAGATCAGCAACATGCCTACAAAGAAAACCAGGGATGCATGTCAGAGCTGGGAAGACCTCAGAGACTTTCCAGATCAGTATCCTCCAAACAAAGGCATGGAAGTCCAGAAGAGGCAGAATTCCCAGAGATGAGCCTGGCCGGTGAGTGGCAGGGTTGGATCTAGAACCCACACCTGTGCCTTCTTGGCCAATGCTCTTTCCTCTTGGTGAAATATCCTTCTATAATCCCTTACCTCCAGTGATCTCTTTGGTCTTCAATTCCCCCATTTTCCATGGAGGGCTAGAACCACTATCCCCCAACTACATTAAATGGCTGGCCTTTTCATCCCATAGTAAGTGAGGGATAGAGCCAGGATTAGAATTCAGGCCTCTGAGTTTCCAGAACAGGTTTACTCCAGCCCCATCACTTACACACCATGATTCTTCCCTCTAAGACAGAATCTGCTCCTGCCCTCTTCCTCATGCCTTTCCATTCTTACCCACAATCACTGTCTGAACTTCCCAAGGTAGATAGTTGGCATTGCCAACCCATCGGCGAAGATCTCATGTCTTGATCTAGTAAAATATCTGGGCCACCTTTTAATCCTCAGCTTAGCACCCCAACTTATTTCCTGTTAAATCTAAGAAATAAATTATGTATTCAATTGGGTCAGGAGTCTACAGGAAGATGAAGGAAGATAGGAAATCAGGGCAGTGGAGACAAAGGAAGAAAGAGAGGAAGATTGCAATGGGTGTGTGTGAGTCAATCCATTAGTCAACTTGAAGCTATTAATCACTTACCACACCCTTGGCTGTTGGAAAAAACACTCTTCAGAAGTCAGAAGGGAGAAGAGATGCAGGGAGCTGGTCTCATTGTGGCCTTGCCTGGGTTTCTTCCAGGTTCACCTCTTCCTAAGCAATGTCTTCCAGGCAGCAGCAGCAGCAGCAGCAACAGCAGCAGTGCCCACCTCAGACGGCCCAGCAGCAGCAGGTGAAGCAGCTCTGTCAGCCACCCCCTGTCAAATGTCAGGAGACATGTGTACCCAAAACCAAGGATCCATATGCTCCTCAGGCCAAGAAGCAATGCCCACGCAAGGGCACACCCATACCAGCTCAGCAGAAGTGCTGCTCCTCATCCCAACAAGCTGCCAAGAGTAAACAGAAGTAAGGATGGACCAAGATACACCTGCCTGCCATCCAGGCTACCAGATGCAGCTTTATTTTCCTCTTGCTTCTCCTCCCTCCACCCCCAGCTCCAGGATTTGCTCTCCTCTCCCACCTCCTCTTACCCAGGGTCCAATTAAGCATTGTCAGGATTTATTCCCACTGAGCCACTTATCCCACACACCCTCTTGCTCCCAGTCTTCTTCTCTACCCACTCTTTTGATATCCTAGGTGAACATGAGTGAGATCTCAGCCTCTCCAGCCTCCAGTTTGGCCACAGCTATGGCCCCATCCATGTCCCAAAGCAAGAAAATAATCTGGGCTTCTTCTGGTCTTCCACCTTGACTCATGGGGACACCAGAGGCTAAAGCACAGGTTCTGTCTCATTCCATATCCCAACTCTCCATCCTGAGCTTCCCTCCTATTTCTTCCTCTAATAAATTTGTGCTTCATGTCCTTGTCTGTGTCCTGGACCCAGTCTGCAATGCATTCATTGGTTCAGAGGGGATATTTGGGGGAAGTGAGTATGTGAGTACACACATGCTCATCAGTGCATCCTCAGGGGCATAGTTGCTCTCTAGTAAATAATGAAGGATGTCAGATCCTGACACATCTCAGGTAAAGGATGGGGAGAGAAATCCCAGGGACTAGTTGGCAAGAGTTTGGGAGACTCTTGCCAGCTAATTGTATTTAAGGACAGACAAATGGTGGAAAATTTTGCTCCTACAATTAGAAACACCCAGCCTACTTGATGAATGTGGTTTTTGCTTGTTGGAATTTGTCATTCTGAAAAAGCAGACAAAACATATATAAATGACATGAGTACTACAAAGCCCTTCTATGAACATGTGCAAATGAATTTTTCATGCATTTCTTTATTTATTGTCCATTCATTTATTAATTAACTCACATTAATTCATTCACTCACCCATCTAATATTTAGCAGGTTCTAGCATGAGAATAGTTTTCCATTCTGCCTATAAATTGGCTAGATATAGTATATGCTCAATAAATGACTGGTCTTATTATCATTGTTTACATATGGGGAATGTTGCTCCAAAACATTAGCCTAAGGACACTCCTCTGCTTAGAGAGTGTCCATATGGAAGTCTATTTACTGGCTCAGGAATCCATGCTAATTTTAAATTGTCTCTTTCCCAGCCTGGCGAGCACTCTGAACCAGGAAAGAAGAAATGTGGGCTCTAGTTTCAGCTCTGCCACTAAATAGATCTATCATCTTGAGCAAGTCCCTTCACCTCAGTCCTTTGTCCGTAAAATGAAAAGTTGGGCTGTATGCCTTTTTCCTGCCCTAAAATTAGATGGATCCATGAATTGGGGGAGGAGGGCTTTTGCATTTTTTTTTGTGAGTCCTGTTCCCTACCCCACCTTCTCTTCTCCCATGAGATCTACTGATCTCCTAATATGTAAGATCCATGTGTTCCAGGCAAAGCCCAGAAAATGAGAGAATGAATAAATGAAAGGTCAGACTTCATGAACAACTTCAGACTGTATAACCAGAAAATCTGAAAAGATACAACTGTGCATTTTAGGTGATTTTGAAAAATAAAGATTTATTTTGAATGGGCAGGAAAGGGAGGAAGGCAGAAAGCTATAGTTTTTAGTACTTTGGGACGCCAAAGGTTATATATAATTTGGCCCTCCCAGAAGCTTCTTGGAGGTGGGAAGCATGAACCTCTAATCCACTGAAGGAAATCAGAATATGTAACCTTAAATATGCCTCTTTGACATAAAAACTATTTTTAGCTGAAGACAATTAAGAAACAACAAACAGAAAAATTCCCCCCCTTTGGCCTAAAAGTAGGATATAAATTCTTTTACTAGAGACAGAATCTCATGAGAACAGAGATGGCACCAGAGGAATCTGCAAACCAACCATCCTCCAATACTTCCCACCCATTTATTTACCTTCCCACAGTTTACTGCCCTTGGAAGCCTAAAATTGCTTTCTTTGGTCCTGTCATTTCTCTACAAATGTATCATTTTTTGTTGAAGATGTTATATAAGCCACAGTCTTGGGCCATGGCTTTTAGTTACTCTTTGTTTTAGAGTGACGTGTGCTGCATGAATTAATAAACTGATTTTCTCTTGTTAATCTTTTTTTTTTAAAAGAGTCCTAGCTAAAAACTTAAAATGGGGAGAGGTAAAGTTTTGCTTTCCCTATATCATCAAAACATCTCCGTGCCATGAGTATGACCGTATCCAGGCAGGTGACACAGGACCATCCCCTGGCTCCAGGCCACTGGTTCCAGGAGCAGCCCAGCCAAGCCAGCCTGAGCCTGTCCTTTGATGATTCCCTGAGGGAAGGTGTGGGTTCAGGGTATGTGGAAGTACTTAGCCTTCCTTGGACAGTTCTTAATTGCTTACCAAGGCTCCCAATATCCTCAGGCCAAACACTCACATCTATGGACATCTAGTTGCATCAACATCGACACGTGCCCAGGTAAATTAGCACCCACCTGTACCTCCTTCCACATGGAGGAGTTATGGGACTGGGGCTCCTTGTCTGTATTCAAGTTCTAGGAGTTGAGATATTCTGTTGGAGCAGTGATATTCAGACCTGCTTGTCTCTGAGGATTTAAAAAAATCAACTGTTTAAATAAATCTCAAGTGGAGTCCAGATTGGGATATTTTTTTAAAGATACAGATAATGTCAATTGCAATCAAGGTATAAAAGACATTGGGTTTAGAATCTAGTGTTTCCCAACTTATCTGATCAAAAAAATTCCTGATGACACTTTAGGAATACAGATCCCCTGGCTCCCCTAGCTACTTCTATTACATTAGGATGAAGAGGTTATTGCTGTATTTTTAACAATCATCCCAAGTGATTCTTATGTTTAGGTCAGTTGGGGGAACACTCCTCACTGGGTATTGAGTCCCAGAAGCTCACAGAATGCTGCCCATTTCTCTATCAGTCTTTGTATCAGCTGGGACTTCATGCTTGACATGTGGTTGTCATTCAGCAAATATGTGTTAAATAAATGGCTGACTACTTCACAAACCAAGAAAATTCTGGAATGTTCTGAGTCACTGGAGATGAGATTCTAATAACAGATGTACTTCAGACCCTCAAGAGAAGCAATGCCTTTGATATCCAGAATCCATCTACTATGCTCTGCTCATGACAGTATCTGCTTTACATACATAATCTCATTTAAAAACGCTTTGGAAGCAAATCTTGTCATTCCTAACTTATAGGTAAGATAAACAGATTCATTAAGACCTCAGAGTCACAGTGCTGTACTTGCATCTTGGCTCTGACACCTATTTGCCAAGTAAACTTGGACAGGTGACATACTCTGTGCTTCAGCTTTCACATCTGTAGAATGAGTTTCATGACCTGTTCCTCACGGTGATGCTGTGGGGATTAGTGTCAGGTTCCTAGAACATAGTCTAACACTTTTTAGGTGTTAATCAAATAGGAGCTATTATTATTAAGAAACTTTTCCAATCTCACACACACACATCTAGTAAGAAGCAGAGCTAGAATTTGAACACAGGACTTTATGTTGCCAAACTTGTGACCTATAGAGATCACTCTGCACTCTAGAGGTGCTTGCTTTATGAGGGGGATCAGTGATGAGGCAGGCACAGCTGAACAAACAAGAGGGAACAAACAGCTACAAAAAACAATCACCTCCAACGGGGTTTTGGATTCTCTGTCCAAAAATGTTTAGTGGTTATCACTCTGCCCCTGCAACAACCCAAGGGGCAATGAGTGATCAGTGGGGGAGCATTTATCTAGGATGTAAGTCTGAACCATCCTAGATTCCATTTCAAAAGTCAATACTCTCAATACAAAACAATATATCTATATGCATCTTTGATCATCCATACCCAGAGGAACTCTATCTCGAAAAGAAAACATATAGGCAATTGCTCAGTTCAGCTGGGTGAGAATGTCAGGACCCAGCCAGGACTCCTTCTCTTCCTTCTCCTTCTTCTAAGAGTAGCTCTCCAGCACATAGAACATCCTGCTAGTATTGAGAAGCAATATGGCAAAGTTGTTAAGGAACTGTATCCTGGCACATCTTACCTTTATGACCTCTTGGGAGAGTTACTTAACACTTTTATGCCTCAGTTTCCTTTCCTAGGGCATGCCAAGGTCATTGCATGATCACCAGCAACTTTAACAAGCCCCCATACACACTCTAACTCATATAAATCATGGACTGTGTGGTCGTTGCCACTGTCCAATAACTCGAGATATATATAATCTGACTAACATGTACATCTGAAAGTGTATTTGAAAAAATGAGGGGAGATAAAGGAATCACAAAGCCCAAGCATGTGGCCCCACTCAAGAAGGGCACTCTGCCCTTCAGAACACACACACACACACACACACACACACACACACACACACACACACATAGAGAAGAAAAAGGGAAAACACACAGACAATAGGAAGAAGATTCATCAGGTTTGAAGTGAAAGGAAAGAATGAGACAAACTAGCAGGAAT
>NW_006791936.1:0-13231 GCF_000442215.2 Lipotes vexillifer | reverse complement strand
CAATAGGAAGAAGATTCATCATGTTTGAAGTGAAAGGGAGGAATGAGACAAACTAGCAGGAATGATTATGTACAATATTTAAAACCCATTCACCCTAATAGTATTTTTTAAATTAATTAATTAATTAATTTTCTTTATTTTGGCTGTGATGGGTCTTCGTTGCTGCGCGTGGGCTTTCTCTAGTTGCAGAGAGTGGGGGATGCTCTTCGTTGCAGTGTGCAGGCTTCTCATTGCGGTGGCTTCTCTTGTTGTGGAGCATGGGTTCTAGGCGTGTGGGCTCCAGTAGTTGTGGCTCACGGGCTCTAGAGCGCAGGCTCAGTAGTTGTGGCACAAGGGCTTAGTTGTTCCACGGCATGTGAGATTTTCCCAGACCAAGGCTAGAACCATATGCCTTGTGTTGGCAGGCGGATTCTTAACCACTGCGCCACCAGGGAAGCCCACCCAAATAGCATTTGAAGTATCATTTCATTTAATCATTACAACAATCTTGTGAAGCACAATTTAAAGTTCTCAAGGTAACTTGCTCAAAGTCATCCAACTAACAAGGGCATAACAAGGCTTTGAAATAATTGGGCCAGACACTAAGCCTAGGTCCTTTCTTTTCTACCTGCCTCAAGCAAGAGAAGCCAGATTTAAATTTTTATCTATCCTTTCAGGGACTGGGAAGAGAAAAGAGGGAGGGTGAGGGACTCTATACCTAGGCAGATAAGTTTCTGTATGATTCTGCTGCTAAAGAAGCTGTGAAATATTATTTACAATAGCCAAGACATGGAAGCAACCTAATGTCCATAGACAGAGGAGTGGATAAAGAAGATGTGGTGCATATATACAATGGAATATTACTCAGCCATTGAAAAATGAAATAATGCCATTTGCAGTAACATGGATGGACCTAGAGCTTGCCAAACAGAGTGAAGTAAGTCAGAGAGAAAGACAAATATCATATGTTATCACTTATATATGTGAAATCTAAAAAAATGGTACAAATAAACTTATTTACAAAACAGAAATAGAGTAACAAATGGAGAAAACAAACTTATAGTTACCGGGGAGAAAGTGGGGAAGGGATAAATTGGGAGATTAGGATTGACATATGCACACTATTATATATAAAATAGATAACTAATAAGGACATACTGGGAAATCACTCAGTACTCTATAATGATGTATATAGGAATAGAATCTAAAAAAGAGTGGATATATGTATATGTATAACTGATTCATTTTTCTCTAACACCTGAAACTAACACAACATTTAATTTTTTATTTTATTTTTTAATATCTTTATTGGAGTATAATTGCTTTACAATGGTGTGTTAGTTTCTGCTTTATAACAAAGTAAATCAGTTATACATATTCATATGTTCCCATATCTCTTCCCTCTTGTGTCTCCCTCCCTCCCACCATCCCTATCAAACCCCTCTAGGTGGTCACAAGCACTGAGTTGATCTCCCTGTGCTATGAGGCTGCTTCCCACTAGCTATCTGTTTTACGTTTGGTAGTGTATATATGTCGATACCATTCTCTCACTTTATCACAGCTTACCCTTGCACCTCCCCATATCTTCAAATCCATTCTCTAGTAGGTCTGTATCTTTATTCCCGTCTTGCCCCTAGGTTCTTCATGATCTTTTTTTTTTGTTTCTTCTTAGATTCCATATATATGTGTTAGCATACGGTATTTTTTTTCTCTTTCTGACTTATTTCACTCTGCATGACAGACTCTATGTCCATCCACCGCACTACAAATAACGCAATTTTGTTTCTTTTTATGGATGAGTAATATTCCATTGTATATATGTGCCATATCTTCTTTATCCATTCATCTGTTGATGGACACTTAGTTTGCTTCCATGTCCTGGCTATTGTAAATAGAGCTGCAATGAATATTGTGGTACATGACTATGAATTATTGTTTTCTCAGGGTATATGCCCAGTAGTGGGATTGCTGGGTCTCATGGTAGTTCTATTTTTAGTTTTTTAAGGAACCTTCATACTGTTCTCCACAGTGGCTATATCAATTTACATTCCCACCAACAGTGCAAGAGGGTTCGCTTTTCTTCACACCCTATCCAGCATTTATGGTTTGTAGATTTTTTGATGATGGCCATTCTCACAGGTGTGAGATGACATCTCATTGTAGTTTTGATTAGCATTTCTCTAATGTTTAATGATGATGAGCATTCTTTCATATGTTTGTTGGCAATCTGTATATCTTCTTTGGACAAATGTCTATTTAGGTCTTCTGCCATTTTGGGATTGGGTTGTTTGTTTTTTTGATATTGAGCTGCATGAGCTGCTTGTAAATTTTGGAGATTAATCCTTTGTCAGTTGCTTCATTTGCAAATATTTTCTCCCATTCTGAGGTTTGTCTTTTCGTCTTGTTTATGGTTTCCTTTGCTGTGCAAAAGATTTTAAGTTTCATTAGGTCCCATTTGTTTACTTTTGTTTTTATTTCCATTTCTCTAGGAGGTGGGTCAAAAAGAATCTTGCTGTGATTTATGTCATAGAGTGTTCTGCCTATGTTTTCTTCTAAGAGTTTGATGGTGTCTGACCTTAGGACTTTGATCCACTTTGAGTTTATTTTTGAGTATGGTGGTAGGGAGTGTTTTAATTTCATACTTTTACATGTATCTGTCCAGTTTCATAGCACCACTTATTGAAGAATCTGTCTGTTCTCCACTGTATACTCTTGCCTACTTTATCAAAGATAAGGTGACCATATGTGCGTGGGTTTATCTCTGGGCTTTCTATCCCATTCAATTGATCTATATTTCTGCTTTTGTGCCAGTACCATACTGTCTTGATTACTGTAGCTTTGTAGTATAGTCTGAAGTCAGGGAGCCTGATTCCTCCAGCTCCGTTTTTTGTTCTCAAGATTGCTTTGGCTATTCGGGGTCTTTTGTGTTTCCATTCAAATTGTGAATTTTTTTGTTCTAGTTCTGTGAAAAATGCCAGTGGTAGTTTGATAGGGATTGCATTGAATCTATAGATTGCTTTGGGAAGTAGAGTCATTTTCACAATGTTGATTCTTCCAATCCAAGAACGTGGTATATCTCTCCATCTATTTGTATCATCTTTAATTTCTTTCATCAGTGTCTTATAATTTTCTGCATACAGGTCTTTTGTCTCCTTAGGTAGGTTTATTCCTAGATATTTTATTCTTTTTGTTGCAATGGTAAATGGGAGTGTTTTCTTGATTTCACTTTCAGATTTTTTATCACTAGTATATAGGAATGCCAGAGATTTCTGTGCATTAGTTTTGTATCCTGCTACTTTACCAAATTCATTGATTAGCTCTAGTAGTTTTCTGTTAGCATCTTTAGGATTCTCTATGTATAGTATCATGTCATCTGCAAACAGTGACAGCTTTACTTCTTCTTTTCTGATTTGGATTCCTTTTATTTCTTTTTCTTCTCTGATTGCTGTGGCTAAAACTTCCAAAACTAAGCTGAATAATAGTGGTGAGAGCGGGCAACCTTGTCTTGTTCCTGATCTTAGTGGAAATGTTTTCAGTTTCTCACCATTGAGGCCGATGTTGGCTGTGGGTTTGTCATATATGGCCTTTATTATGTTGAGGAAAGTTCCCTCTATGACTACTTTTTGCATGGTTTTTATCATATATGGGTGTTGAATTTTGTCAAAAGCTTTCTCTGCCACGATTCAGATGACCATATGGTTTTTCTCCTTCAATTTGTCTATATGGTGTATCACATTGATTGATTTGCGTATATTGAAGAATCCTTGCATTCGTGAGATAAACTCCACTTGATCATGGTGTATGATCCTTTTAATGTGCTGTTGATTCTGCTTGCTAGTATTTTGTTGAGGATTTTGCATCTATGTTCATCAATGATATTGGACTGTAGTTTTCTTTCTTTGTGACATCTTTGTCTGGTTTTTGTATCAGAGTGATGGTGGCCTCATAGAAAGAGTTTGGGAGTGTTCCTCCCTCTGCTATATTTTGGAAGAGTTTGAGAAGGATAGGTGTTAGCTCTTCTCTAAATGTTTGATAGAATTCGCCCGTGAAGCCATCTGGTCCTGGGCTTTTGTTTTTTGGAACATTTTTAATCACAGTTTCAATATCAGTGCTTGTGATTGGCCTGTTCATATTTTCTATTTCTTCCTGGTTCAGTCTCGGAAGTTGTGCATTTCTAAGAATTTGTCCATTTCTTCCAGGTTGTACATTTTATTGGCATATAGTTGCTTGTAATAATCACTCATGATCCTTTGTATTTCTGCAGTGTTAGTTGTTACTTCTCCTTTTTCATTTCTAATTCTATTGATTTGAGTCTTCTCCCTTTTTTTATTGCTGAGTCTGGCTAATGTTTTATCAATTTTGTTTATCTTCTCAAAGAACCAGCTTTTAGTTTTATTGATCTTTGCTATCGTTTCCTTCATTTCTTTTTCATTTATTTCTGATCTGATTTTTATTATTTCTTTCTTTCTGTGAAAGTTGGGGTTCTTTTGTTCTTCTTTCTCTACTTGCTTTTGGTGTAAGGTTAGGTTGTTTATTTGAGACGTTTCTTGTTTCTTAAGGTAGGATTGTATTGCTATAAACTTCCCTCTTAGAACTGCTTTTGCTGCATCCCATACATTTCGGGTCATTGTGTGTTCATTGTCATTTGTTCCTAGGTATTTTTTGATTTCCTTTTTGATTGTTTCAGTGATCTCCTGGTTATTAAGTAGTGTACTGCTTACCCTACATGTCCTTGTATTTTTCACAAATATTTTTCCTGTAATTGATATCTAGACTCATAGCATTATGGTTGGAAAAGATACTTGATACGATTTCAGTTTTCTTAAATTTACCAAGGCTTGGTTTGTGACCCAAGATATGATCTATCCTGGAGAATATTCCATGAGCACTTGAGAAGAATGTTTATTCTGTTGTTTTTAGATGGAATGTCCTATAAATATCAATTAAGTCCATCTCGTTTAATGTGTCATTTAAAGCTTGTGTTTACTTATTTATTTTCATTTTGGATGATCTGTCCATTGGTGAAAGTGGGGTGTTAAAGTCCTCTACTGTGATTGTGTTAGTTTCAATTTCCCCTTTTATGGCTGTTAGTATTTGCCTTATGTATTGAGGTTCTCCTATGTTGGGTGCATAAATATTTACAATTGTTATATCTTCTTCCTGGATTGATCCCTTGATCATTATGTAGTGTCCTTCTTTGTCTCTTGTAATAGTCTTTATTTTAAAGTCTATTGTGTCTGATATGAGTATTGCTACTCCAGCTTTCTTTTGATTTCCATTTGCATGGAATATCTTTTTCCATCCCCTCACTTTCAGGCTGTATGTGTCCTTAGGTCTGAAGTGGGTCTCTGTAGACAGCATATATATGGGTCTTGTCTTTGTATCCGTTAAGCCAGTCTATGTCTTTTGGTTGGAGCATTTAATGCATTTACATTTAAGGTAATAATCAATATGTATGCTCCTATTACCATTTTCTTAATTGTTTTGGGTTTGCTATTGTAGGTCTTTTCCTACTCCTGTGTTTCATGCCTAGAAAAGTTCCTTTAGCAATTGTTGGGAAGCTGGCTTGGTAGTGCTGAATTCTCTTAGCTTTTGCTTGTCTGTAAAGCTTTTAATTTCTCCATCAAACCTTAATGAGATCCTTTCTGGGTAGAGTAATATTGGTTATAGGTTCCTCTTCTTCATCACTTTAAATATGTCCTGCCACTCCCTTCTGGCTTGAAGAATTTCTACTGAAAGTTCAGCTGTTAACTTTACTTGGATTCCCTTTTGTGTTATTTGTTGTTTTTCTCTTGCTGCTTTTAATATTTTTTCTTTGTATTTAATTTTTGATAGTTTGATTAATATGTGTATTTGTGTGTTTCTTGTATTTATCCTGTATGGACTCTCTGTGCTTCCTGGACTTGATTAACTACTTCCTTTCCCATCTTAAGGAAGTTTTCAACTATAATCTCTTCCAATACTTTCTCAGTCCCTCTCTTTTTCTCTTCTTCTTCTTGGACCCCTATAATTCAACTGTTGGTGCTTTTAATGTTGTCCCAGAGGTATCTGAGACTGTCCTCAGTCCTTTTCATTCTTTTTCTTTATTGTGCTCTGCAGTAGTTATTTCCACTATATTATCTTCCAGGTCACTTTTCCATTCTTCTGCCTCAGTTATTCTTCTCTTGATCCCTTCTAGAGAATTTTTAATTTCATTTATTCTGTTGTTCATATCTGTTTATTTGCTCTTTAGTTCTTCTAGGTCCTTGTTTAACCTTTCTTTTATTTTTTCCGTTCTATTTCCAATATTTTGGATCATCTTTACTATCATTATTCTGAATTAATTTTCAGGTAGACTACCTATTTCTTCTTCATGTGTTACGTCTGGTGGGTTTTTACCTTGCTCCTCATGTGCTGTGTGTTTTTCTGTCTTCTCATTTTGTTTAACTTACTGTGTTTGGGGTCTCCTTTTCACAGGCTGCAGGTTCATAGTTCCCATTGTTTTTGGTGTCTGTCCCCAGTGGCTAAGGTTTGTTCAGTGGGTTGTGTAGGCTTCCTTGTGGAGGGTACTGGTGCCTGTGTTCTGGTGGATGAGGCTGGATCTTGTCTTTCTGGTAGGCAGGTCCACATCTTGTGGTGTGTTTTGAGGTGTCTGTGTCCTTATTATGATTTTAGGCAGCTTTTCTGCTAATGGATGGGGTTGTCTTCCTTTCTTGCCAGTTGTTTGGCATAGGGTGTCCAGCACTGTAGCTTGCTGGTCTTTGAGTGGAGCTGGATCTTGGCATGAGATGGAGATCTCTGAAGGATTTTCACCGTTTGGTATTATGTGGAGCTGGGAGGTCTCTTGTGGACCAGTGTCCTGAAGTTGGTTCTCCCACCTCAGAGGCACAGCCTTTATACCTGGCTGGAGCACCAAGAGCCTTTCATCCACACTGCTCAGTGTAAAAGGGATAAAAAATAGAAAGAAAGAAAGAGGATAAAATAAAATTAAAAGTTATTAAAATAAAAAACAATTATTAAGAAAAAAATTTTACAAAGTAAAAAATGGACAGATAGAACCCTAGGACAAATGGTAAAAGCAAAGCTACACTGACAAAATCACACACAGAAGCATACACATACTCACTCACAAAAAGAGAAAAAGGGAAAAAAATATATATATCTTCGCTCCCAAAGTCCACCTCCTCAGTCTGGGATGATTCGTTTTCTATTCAGGTATTCCACAGATGCAGGGTACATAATGTTGATTTTGGAGCTTTAATCCACTGCTCCTGAGGCTGCTGGGAGAGATTTCCCTTCCTCTTCTCTGTTCACACAGCTCCCGGGGTTCAGCTTTGGATTTGAACCCACCTCTGCATGTAGGTCGCCTGAGGGCGTCTGTTCTTCGCTCAGACAGGACGGGGTTCAAGAAACAGCTGATTCGGGGGCTCTGGCTCACTCAGGCCACGGGGAGGGAGGGGTACGGAAGCAGGGCGAGACTGTGACAGCAGGGGCTGGCGTGACGTTGCAGCAGCCTGAGGCGTGCTGTGCGTTTTCCCAGGGAAATTGTCTCTGGATCACAGGACGCTGGCAGTGGCGGGCTGGCCAGGCTTCCGGGAGGGGAAGTGTGGATAGTGTGCTCGCTCACAGGCTTCTTGGTGGTGGCAGCAGCAGCCTTAGCGTCTCATGCCGTCTCTGGGGTCCGACCTGTTAGCCACGGCTCGCGCCCGTCTCTGGAACTCCTTAAGCAGTGCTCTTAATCCCTTCTCCTCGCGCACCAGGAAACAAAGAGGCAAGAAAACGTCTCTTGCCTCTTCGGCAGTTCCAGACATTTTCCCGGACTCCCTCCCGGCGCACTAGACCCCTTCAAGCTGTGTTCACGCGGCCAACCCCAGTCCTCTCCCTGGGATCCAACCAAAGCCCGAGCCTCAGCTCTCAGCCCCCGCCCGCCCGGGCGGTTGAGCAGACAAGCCTCTTGGGCTGGTGAGTGCTGGTCGGCACCAATCCTCTGTGTGGGAATCTTTCCGCTTTGCCCTCTGCACCCCTGTTCCTGCGCTTTCCTCTGTGGCTCCGAAGCTTTCCCCCTCTGCCACCCACAGTCTCCGCCCGCAAAGGGGCTTCCTAGTGTGTGGAAACCTTTCCTCCTTCACAGCTCCCTCCCACCGGTGCAGGTCCCGTCCCTATTCTTTTGTCTCTGTTTTTCTTTTGCCCTACCCATGTTCGTGGGGATTTTCTTGCTTTTTCGGAAGTCTGAGGTCTTCTGCCAGCGTTCAGTGGGTGTTCTGTAGGAGCAGTTCCACGTGTAGATGTATTTCTGATGTATCTGTGGGGAGGAAGGTGATCTCCGTGTCTTACTCTTCCGCCAACATGAAGCTCCTCTAACAGAACATTTTAAATCAATTTCACTCCAATTAAAAAAAAAGCAGCTGTGAAGCCTGGGCTGAGTTTCTTCTCTACCCCTTTTGTCTCTTGCCCCCGAGGACAGGGTTGGGTAGGAGCTCTTCAGAGCTAAGACTTCAGTGCTCTCTCCACCTCAGCATCCATGTTGGCAAACATCACTTCTGCCTGCTGTGTCAAAATGTTCTGGAGGCTTCTAAACACCTGGGATCTGGGTTTCTTCTTTTTCTCCTCCTCTTTTTCAGATGGGGGACATTGTGTGTTATAGAGACTTTGTTTTCCTTTAACCATCCTAGCCTGAAATGTGTAGCCAACATTCTGGTCTCCTGAGCTCCTCACAGTGGTCCAGGGGGAGGGTGACAGTAAAACTCTCACTTTTTTCCAGATGTTACCATATATTAAATATGGGTTCCTATGGTAAAATGACTGGCTTTCGAATTCAGCATGGCAGTCTCTGCATGCTCTGGGCCTTGGAGAAATAAAGGAGGAGGGAGTGTTCTAAGTCAGAAAAGGAAGGGCATGACCACTGTGTTCATAGGCTCAAGGGTCCCTCTTTCCTGCTCTGTACATGAGTGATGAACCTCAGGCACACTCAGAGCTAGTGGAGGGAAGATTCCCCCTGCTGGCCCAGAGGGGAGCCAGGTTTTGACTGGGGAAGAGAAGCAGCCTCCTGTGTTTTAACAAAAGGGGATTCTGTGAAATGTTGAGAAATTCTGGGAGATGTACTTACCATCAGAAGCCACTCAGTTTCCCCTTTCTTTATGTGAGGAGTTTGTGGGGCCAGATTCACCAGCTAACCCAACCCTGATGGTGAAGAAACAGAGTTTCTCTGAAAGGGAGAGCATACTTAACACCACCCATTGGGTGAGATTCAGATGAACAAACGGGGAGAATGATGTCAGGGGTCAAGGGAAAATTCCAGTGTTGGGATCCAGAACAGTGTGGGGTGTGGTACAGGAAGCACAAGTCGAGGCAGGCAGTAGAGTCTGGCCAGGGCGAGGTAGTGCGTGACAGGAAAATTCCTTTGCATCCAGGGCCAAGGCCCAGAGACGGAACAAAGTACTCCAGCTTCAGAGCTAAGTTCAGATCCTACAGGGCCTGAGACAAGCTGGGTGATACCACAGGACAGAGAGGAGGGAGCAGGTTCCTTGAGCCTGAGAATCCTACCAGATGCAACAGCAGGTTCTGCCCGGAGCTGCCTCTGTCAGGGGCTTTTGAGAGGGAGTTTGTGTGAAGAGAGGGACCTGTTTCAAGCCCAGAGGGGAGCTAAACTGAGGCAAGAGGCTTGAAGCTCAGCTGTGGTCATGGTGCTAGTAGTAGTCCAGAGGGAGGCGAGTCATTAAATTGACTGACAATGAACATTGGGTGGAGAAGGCAGCAGAAGCTATCTGTCCTTTTCTGAGCCCTTACACTTCCTCTTAACTCCTCCCAAAAGACAGAGACTTCTCAGAAATCAAATACTGCCGTTCATTCACCCATTCATTCATTCATTCATTCATTTAGTCATTCAGTCATTCTACAATCGCCAAGCACTGAGCAGCTACTACATACCAGGCACCATGTAAGGATGGATGTGGACCAATGGCTATAGGGACACAGTGGGAGGCTTATCCAGGACTCAAGGTCATAAGAGGTGACCACCTGTGGAAACAGCAGGTGCTCTATAAACATTTAGGTATGTGCCTGGGAGCAGGGGAAAGAGGAACTATCCACACACCTGGGTTTTAAGGGTGATTAGGATTTTCCAAAGCCACACCTAGTAACATATTGTGCTTTGAGGACAACTCTGAAGCAGTAACTTCAGGTTCATGTTGTTGATCAGAGGAAAATGTCAGTGTAAGAACTCAGAGGATCCCTATTCTTATGTCCCCAGAAAAGTCCATGGCAATGAGACGCTTCAGGATCCAACCATCAGGGAGGGAAGGTGTACCTGGGCAGGTGCTCAGAGGCTACTCACCTTCTGCCATTCTGAATGCTATTACTGCTCAGGGTACCCAAGCTCTGTCAGTATGCCACCCTGGACCCCCTCCAGAGTAAAAGCAATCTGGTTCAAAACAAGCATTTTAGCATTTCAGCCTTTCCCTTCCTCTCTCAGACCCTTGTCCACTGAGTGATGATAAACTAAATGAGTCCTTTACTTCCATGTATGCTAACTCATGCCCCCTCCTATTTTCAGCAGTGCTGGAAATACCTTCTGTTTATCCAGCGCCACTTCAAACATTAAGCAGCTTTATTCTTACTTAAGGGGATTCATCTTAGCAAAGTATTAAGGGCTCACCCAAAAGGCAGGGCTCTTTCTGACCTCACATTGCCACTTACACAATGCTTTCCCAGGCCTGTGAGTGGGCCGAGCTCCAAGCCAGGAAGGCTGAGCTGCCCCTTTCCACCTTTAATCATTTTCCTGTCTGGACTTAATTTCCTCTCTAGGCATTAGGAGCAACGGTGTGTTAGGACAAAGGTGAACATAGGATTTCTGTGTAGAAATCCTTTTCTCATGGGGTCTGTTGTTTGATTTGGGGTGAGTTATTTCACCTCTCATGTCCTCAAACTCAGTTATCACTTGAGGAGTGTGGACTGAGCAAGGGTCTCTGAGATCCATCAAACTAGTGACTGTGAACTAGGCTGTGTACCTTGCCCTAAGGAGCTCCTTCTCTGCTGAGGGGAAGGGGTCTTCATACTGGGATAGCTCCTAGAATGAGATATGACTGGTGTATATTAAGGACTTGATTAATGTTTGTTGAATGAATGAGGATACAAATATTACCATGGGAACACCGCTGTTTTGAGCAGACACAGCTCTGATGCTCAGAAATCTCCCAAAATATACAGAGCGAGAGAGAGGAGAAAAACATTGCAGCCAGCAAGATCCTCAGGTGTTGGGTCTGGAGTTGGAAGTGGGCAAGAAATGGGGGAGGATTCATCCCTGAGGGCTCCATGGATGGGCTTCGGGTGAAGGTGGTTAGAAAAGCCTTGCAGGTTTTCAGGTGGGGGTGAGGAGAGAGGGTTGGGTTAGGAAAGAGGGAAGGGCCACGACCAGAAGGCCGGGTGGAGGGGAGGGAAAGTTTATCCCAGAAGAGGAATTAGCTCTTGAAAATCTCTGAAGAAGGAGAGGGGTGAGGCTGTGCTTGGTGAAAGCAAAGCAGGTTTACCCAGATTAACAACCAGTCAGAGAGGGGTGGGGTTGGTGGGGGAGTGATAATTAAGTAATTCCAAATGTGTGTAGTTCAGTGGAATTAGGAGAAAGATGGCAGGAATTGATATAAAGGCCTAGGATATTCCAGACAAGGAGTCTATAACCAGTCAATTCCATGATCTCTAGCACCTGCTTTTATAAGGCAGACAACTCGTGCCCACCTCAGTTCCTCTGCTCCCCTTCCCTTCCCACTTATTCATGTGCTCAAATGTATTCATTCCACAGAATTTGAGGAACAACCATCTCAACGAGAAAAAGAGCAGGAAGGTGGTAATACCACAAAAGCACTCAGCTCTCCCTCCAGAGTTAACTCATTAAACCCTCCAGGAACCCTATGGCTCACCGGTCCCCCAACACAAGCCCTATATTTGGGTCTAAGGGGGAGGGTAGCAGTGGGAATCAGGCCCTGGCAACATCATTGTCAGACAGCCAAGTGGGTGGTTTTCATGACAAAAGCTGAGCCAACTGGTAATTGAGAGGAATAGGGTGAATCATGTTTGACAGGTAAGGAATGAAAACAGAGGGGCCCGGGGTGATTGTATTTCCTTGAGGCAGAGCTCATTCATTGCATAAAAAAGCCTGCTGGCTGTTGACTTCACATCAGACAGTAGCAACCAGACAGCCAGTTCTTCTCTGTGTAACAGGTGAGTCTCTGATTGGAATTCATTTGAAATTTTTATTTTTTCACTGTTGAAAAATGGACAAAGCCAAAGATGAGTTAAGAGTCATTAATAATTAATAATACCCTGAAGCAGGGTATTAATTGGAGAGAGAGAATATTGGGGCATCTTTATTTTAAATGAAATACAGTTTGGGCTTGAAGGGACCTTAGAGCTGGTGAAGCCAGCCACCTCAGTGGACAGCTGTGGAACTAGGGGTCAGGGAAGGGGACAGATCTGTGCAAGTTCCCATAGTAAATTAGTAACAGTGTTACAACTGGAACTCAGACTCAGGAAATACTCAGCAACACCATTATTCTCTCTGTTTACAATAACATATTATAAAAATTTTAATTCATAAGATGGATTTAATTTTTTAATTGCAGTATTTGAATTAAATAGGATGAAAACTTGGTTTACTTTTTTTTTTAACATCTTTATTGGGGTGTAATTGCTTTACAATGGTGTGTTAGTTTCTGCTTTATAACAAAGTGAGTCAGTTATACATATATATATGTTCCCATATCTCTTCCCTCTTCGTCTCCCTCCCTCCCACCCTCCCTATCCCACCCCTCCAGGCAGTCACAAAGCACCTAGCCGGTATCCCTGTGCCATGCGGCTGCTTCCCGCTGGCTATCTACCTTACATTTGTTAGTATATATATGTCCATGTCTCTCTCTCGCCCTATCACAGCTCACACTTCCCCCTCCCCATATACTCAAGTCCGTTCTCCAGTAGTCCATGACTTTATTCCTGTTTTACCACTAGGTTCTTCATAACATTTTTTTTCTTAAATTCCATATATATGTGTTAGCATACGGTATTTGTCCTTCTCTTTCTGACTTACTTCACTCTGTATAACAGACTCTAGGTCTATCCACCTCATTACAAATAGTTCAATTTCGTTTCTTTTTATGGCTGAGTAATATTCCATTGTATGTATGTGTCACATCTTCTTTATCCATTCATACAACAATGGGCGCTTAAGTTGTTTCCATCTCTGGGCTATTGTAAATAGAGCTGCAATGAACATTTTGGTACATGA
>NW_006791935.1:1002391-1031034 GCF_000442215.2 Lipotes vexillifer | reverse complement strand
CTCATTTTGCTTAACTTACTGTGTTTGGGGTCTCCTTTTCGCAGGCTGCAGGTTTGCAGTTCCTGTTGTTTTTGGTGTCTGCCCCCAGTGGCTAAGGTTGTTTCAGTGGGTTGTGTAGGCCTCCTTGTGGAGGAGACTAGTGTCTTTGTTCTGGTGGATGAGGCTGGATCTTGTCTTTCCAGTGGGCAGGACCGCATCCGGTGTTGTGTTTTGGGGTGTCTTTGACCTTATTATGATTGTGTGGAGCCTCTCTGCTAATCGGTGGGGTTGTGTTTCTGTCTTGCTAGTTGTTTGGCATAGGGTGTCCAGCACTGGAGCTTGCTAGTCTTTGAGTGGACCTGGGTCTTAGCTCTGAGTTGGAGATCTCTGGGAGAGCTTTTGCCGTTTGATATTACGTGGAACCAGGAGGTCCCTGGTGGACCAATGTCCTGAACTCGGCTGTCCCACCTCAGAGGCACAGCCCTGACACCCGGCCGGAGCACCAAGACCCTGTCAGCCACACGGCTCGGTCAGCCGTTCTGTCACGGAGTTGCCTGAAGGCCGGGAATCCTGTCGGGGGCTCCTCTCCTCGGATCCTGGAGACACCTGAGGGGTGGCCTCCTGTCAGGGACTTCCAGGTCAGTTGCAGTCGCCTGAGGTCCGGGCTCGGGTGTGAGTCATGTGGGGCATTGGGCGCTCGCCTTCTCTGTTCCTGTGCGCAGCATCGGGGGGTTCGGCTGGTGTCTGAGCAAGTTATGGCTTCCACCCAGGTTTACATCTAGGCCCCATGTTTACGACTGGGGGGGTTTACATCTGAGGGTTCACTTCTGGAACCCAGTTTTACATCTGGGCCCAGTTTACCACTTGGGGGTTTTACACAGTGGGTGTCTTTGTAAATTTGTGGTTCTCTGTTATACCCTTCAAGATAACAAATTTGAAAGTTCACTTCAGTTTGATTCATAAAAATACCACAGTATTTGGTTCGGTTGCTAGAGAGCATACCATATATACATACACAGAGTATACCTGCATATATACATATATACACAGACATATTTATGTGCATGCACACACACAAATATAACTGAGTCCATCTAATTACATGGGCAAATAGAACGTAGATTTTCCTTTTGTCCATAGATCAAATCCTTCCCCATGTCAGCCAACCTGCGGATGTGCATCTGTGCACATGTCTGTGGTCTGACTTATAATTTGTGAAGGTTACTCTTCTTGAAGGCCAGGTTAATTTCTCTCTACCTCACTGAACTTTGGCCCTTGTCTCATCACAATAGGGCTTGAAAGTAAAAACCGATGGAATTATTTACATCGTGTTCTCCATGTCCTCTTATATTTTTTTCAGAAGTTGATTTTCAAATGAAAACTCTCGTAGATGGAGAGCTAACAGCCCTGCAGCACTGGGATACGGCTGGGCAGGAGAGGCAAGTGCTTTCCATAATGCTCTGAATTCTGCTGAGGTCTGCACAGACAAGCCATTTAAAAAATATGTGTGGTTGACATGGTCCTATTTAAGGTCCTGTAAAGTGCTGCACCTGGTTTAGAGTTAGGACATGTGGGTGGGGGTGTGCTCTTCCTCTGGTGAGCGCCCCGTACCCTGTGTGTGTGCCCTGTGGTGTTGCACATGGGTAGTTCTTCTCTACCCACCCACAGTATTCCCTACCCACCACCCCCATAATAATTCTTCTCTGATGTGCCTCTTCTTCCATCCTTCTCTGTACCTCCACATGGGATCTGGTAGCTTGCTGCTGAGGCTGAAATTTTTAGAACTTATGCTCTCAAGCTATGCTCTGAGGCTTGTAGACATTCTTGGGATTGTTTGGTGGAGAAAATGATTTGCTTTTCTAAATCAGCAGCCCAGATTCTTATGTTGTTACCATTCACCAAGTCATTCTAGGCCTCGGGGATGGCTATTTCACAGTAATAGGCTGCTATTAGATTCTTCTCAGTTGGGGGTTATTTTAGAAGATGAGAAGAAAGTGAGCATCAAAGAGATGAAGAATGAGGCAGCCCCAAACTGACTGACTGATTAGAACCGTTATTTATCTGCTTTTCTCCCTTCCAGATTCAGAAGTATTGCTTAAGTCTTACTTCAGAAGAGCAGATGGTGTTTTGCTGCTGTATGATGTTACATGTGAGAAAAGCTTTCTCAACGTACGAGAATGGGAAGATACGGTTGAGGTAAGAAGTGAAAACAGAGAAACAAAAAAGTTACACAAGAGAGTCACAGGCTGTCTTGGAAAATGCACTTTCTCTTCTTTGTCAAAACGAACTTGATTAGAAGCCACTGATCCAGTCCATCAGGAAGAACTGGATGTGAGATGTGGGGTTCCCAGTGGCATCTAGCAGTACTGGTCTCTTCCTTAGTAGCTGGGCAAGTTCCCACAGAGCCAAGGACACTACTAAAGTGAGCTTCTAGGGAAAAAAGATAACTTCTGTGTTTTCTTATAGATAAAATCAGAACCCCATGGGCAGCGAATGAAAATTCAGGCAGCCCAAGAAGGAGCAGCAGCTCTCACAAACAGTGGGGTGATGGGGCTGGGTATGTAGTGTGATTGGAGGTATAATAGGGCCTCCATGTGTGCTAGAGGCATAGGTGAAATACCACCTGGGTGTGAGCTTGTGCCAGGTCCAAATTCTATAGCATAGAGAACTGTGTTCTTGACCTTATTCTTTCTGGTAGTGATTTGGGTGATTTACACATCTCAAAGTACCACTGAAATAACCAGTTGGTATTTTAAACATGTGTGGTAACTATCTGTGCTTTGTTTTGCTCCAGTAAGATGGTGTCTTTCATCTGAGGAGCTTTCATATCCTTTGGTTTCATGGTAAATACTTTTTAAAGTAGGAAATGATTTTGACCACAGTTAGTGTGCTACCAACAGTCATTAATAACCATGACACTACAGTTCAAGCCATGGTTTAGCATGCTCTCCTGGAGAAAAACAAAACAAAACTGTTGGCTAATACAATTTTTCAAGTAAGTCTATTATCTATAATTTTTAACAGGCTTTAAGTGCAGTGGTGGCTGAGCAGAGAACTGATTGCTGTCTGATCTCAGGTTAGCCTCTAGATTCTTCAGTCGGGCCTATTTCATACCCTGTAAATCACCAGAATGAGTGTTTTCTTTCTAACTAGAGTGGTGATTTAAGAAATGACTGGTTGAAATTGCAATAAGACTTAGACAATGATAAATAAACATGCATTTTGTTCAACTGAAATATCACGACTTAAAATTATTATAAACACAATGAAAGCGTGTTGACATTTATATAGTATTTTATTTCACAAAATCTCCCACATGTTATATTCATCTCTGTAACATATCTGAGAAAGGAAGTAAGAAATGTAATGTTATTCTCACTTTTTATGAGAAACCTAAGGCATAGAAAGTGTATGACACTGGTTTTTGGTTATTTAGGGGTTAGGAGTAGAAGGGGAAATGGGACCTCCTGATTCAACATTGGTTGCTCCTTTGATTAAGCACCAGAGTGTGCAGCAAATTAAGAAAAAAAATCTTTTGATGTCAAGAAAGGATCTCCAAGGTAGTTAGTGCATAGAGGAGAGGTATCTACTCAAGGGAACAGATGACCTCCCTGGGATAGACCAGTGAGTTTGGAGAATCCGGTGAGAATGGATAATCCCAGCTCACTCATACCTACAGATACTTAAGATCTATAGCAAAACATTTTATTGTTGGAACTGTTGGATTTGGTCTTCATTTTAAGACTTTGGATTATATTCAAGAAAAGGAGGCACAAAAGGCAGGGTCAGCCATAGGGTTGAAATAGCCCTTAGTGACCAGCTGTGGCCTGTGCCAGGGGCCCCATGGCCATAATTTGCTAAATAAGCACCTACATATGATAAGTGACCTTTTTAGCTATTCGTATTACCTTTCATATGGTCTAAAAAGGAAGAAAACTGTATTCAAGACGAATTCTTGAATTTGTTATGCAGAAAAAATTTAGATGCCACTTGGCGTTTGACTTTTCACTTATCACAATGAACCTTTGCCATGGCTTACCTTTTCTAATTTGAGGAAATTGTATTGGGATGATTTATATGACCACTGTAAATATGGGTAGAAACTTATGGTGAGATCGTTGGGATAAGCCAGAGGGTTGAGAAGCAGTAGAATGTCAGTGGTGAATGGACCCTCTGAATTAATAATTAATACACTTCGATTGAAAATCACTGGGTTACAAAATCTTAAAATAAAATGAAGACCATTTACTTACCTGTCATAAATCATTTATTGTTTGAATATTTACAATATTCAAACTACTGATCTCTTTTACACATTCAAAAATATTTTTGAAATACCTGCTTTGTGTGTGTACTGGGCTCGTGCTTGCAATATATCCATTAATAAAACACAGAGCCCTACGCTTATGGAGCTTGTGCTCCAGTGGGGGAGGCATAACACACAACAAACTTAAATAAAATAAGTAGAATGATAGAAAGTGATAAATGTTATGAAAACCAAAAGAGGGCTGGATAATGGGCCTTACGGTGAGGCAGGGGGCTGCAGGTAGTGTGGTCAGGGTAGCCACACCAGAAGGTGATATTTGAGTCAGGACTTGAAGGAGGTGCCAGTATCTTCCTGTATGACTTTGGGAAGTCATTTAGATGCTCAGACCCTTGGCTTACTTAAGCGAATCTTTTTTTTTTTAAGTAGTCCTTTTTTTAAAAAATTTTTTAAAATTTATTTATTTATTTATTTATGGCTGCGTTGGGTCTTCGTTTCTGTGTGAGGGCTTTCTCTAGTTGCGGCGAGCGGGGGCCACTCCCCATCGCGGTGTGTGGGCCTCTCACTATCGCGGCCTCTCTTGTTGCGGAGCACAGGCTCCAGACATACAGGCTCAGTAGTTGTGGCTCACGGGCCCAGTTGCTCCACGGCATGTGGGATCCTCCCAGGGCTCGAACCCATGTCCCCTGCACTGGCAGGCGGACTCTCAACCACTGTGCCACCAGGGAAGCCCCAGACTCCATTTTTGTCCCATTGTAGCTGAGGGAATTCTTGTGTGTTTTATACCTGGGGTAATGAAGTTGATTTGTAATCACCACTATTTGGAGTGACAGTTGTGGAAAATTATGTGGGCACCACAGCCGAGTAGAGTTTTGTGGTCACGCCTCTTGAGTTTTATTGGTTTGTATAGTGGCAAGGGTGATGGAATCAGTTTGGGCCACCCTGGCCCTGGTCCTTACAAGGTCTTATTTAACCTCTCTGAATTTCAGTTTTCTCACCTGGCAATGGGAGAAAGTTTGGCTCCTTTTAGAGATAGTTTGAGGTTTGAAGATATTGTGTATATGTCACGTGGCACATAGGGGCATTTGGAAATGGTAGCTGTTGTCGTCATCATCCTCATAACTTGTCCAATGTGTGACGTGTGCACAGTTTTTTCCTTTTCTTCGTGGTAGGCTGCAGCCCATGAGAGCATTCCTATCGTGTTGGTAGGAAGCAAGGCTGATCTTCATGACGCTGCTAAAGCAGAGGGACAAAAACATGTCCCAGGGTACCTTGGAGAAAAACTGGCCATGGTAAGAGTGAGAGTGGGTCCAAGCTGGAAGGGGTCTTCCATTTTTGTCAGCCTTAGCTGAAGAGGTTGTTTGGCGGACCTCCACTCAGTTTGATGGGTCTTCTGTCCTTATACAGGCAGAACTCCCAGTGCCCCCCATGCCTGTCTGCCCCATAACTGTTAGTAATTGCACCAAGAATTAAATCCCTTAGAGAGGTAAAAGCATCACGTGATCGTTTTCCCCCACTGAGTGTCAGTGACAAAGAGGAGGCAAAATTATCCCGTCTTCCTCCTCACTCTTCCCCAGCTCCTGGAACCCTTCTCTAGTCCTGGAATTTGGGTAAAAGGAAAAGAATGGGTGTCCTATTTTGAAAACATGGGTTTGGTTCCAGAGGGTCCCTGTGCCAAGGGGCAGAAGGTTGTGCTGTGTGTCACCTGGGTGAAGGGGTGAAGGGAATTGGAAGACTTGTTCTTTTCTGTAAGGTTTGTATTCAGTTGGAATGGTGTAAAATTATTTTTGGTTATGCATTTGTATAGTGGTTGGACCCTGTTTCTGTCCAGATTGTTATTGTGGGTAATGTTTGTTCTCTCATTATTATCATTGTATCAGAAGGCTGCATGGCCCTCTGTGCCTTGTCTTTACCCAAACAAGGAACCAGATGCTCCTTGGGTTAAATAAGAGGTTCTTACCATAACAGTCTGACCTGGTGTTGCTATCATTGCTGTCTGTCCTCAGCACCATGAAAGGACTGCTATGTAGCATATACATGTTAACTTGAAAAAGAAGTTTCAAGCTCACTATTCAAAAAAAATATTATTTATTTATTTATTTGGCTGCATCGCGTGTTCGTCGTGGCACATGGGATCTTTAGTTGCGGCATGCAGGATCTTTTAGTTGTGGCATGCCGGGTCTTTAGTTGCGACTTGCAAACTCTTAGTTGTGGCATGTGGGATCTAGTTCCCTGACCAGGGATCGAACCTGGACCCCCTGCATTGGGAGCTCGGAGTCTTAGCCACTGGACCACCAGGGAAGTCCCAACCTCACTATTTTAAGTTGGAATTATTACTTGTTTTAAATTTTAGAACTTTGAACCAAATATGATAAACATCAAAACTAGGCAATGAAATACCAGAAGAGATTGATTCAACACATATTTAATTGTATCCACCATGTGAAAAGCACTTCATTGTGAGCTGAGCAAAGGGTAGAGAACAAAGCAGACTGTCCTTGCCCTCACGTAGTTTACTATCTGGGGCAGATAGATGTTAAACTCATGTAATCCAAGTGTCCCTCTAGAGATTTCAGAATTTCTGGCTGCAGGCCAGTTTTAGTCCCGCTTCACGATTTCTCAGATTTCCCGAGGTTTGTGTCCTTATTATGCATCTCTTGACCTCCACCCTCCTGCATCCTCAAAGGCAGTCTCTATTTCACCCCATAACATCCTGGCTGTGCCAGGTAGCAGCACTACCCATTTCTGCTAGAAATACATTCATGTTTTTTTTTTTTTTTTAAGCTTTTCTGTGGATTTGGGGGCTAACGGGTAAAGGTTTCACAGTAGTCTTTGCCTGTTGTTCTGTTCTTCCCTTTCTCTCTGCTCCGGAGCACCCGTCACATCCTGCCCGTATCCCACACAGGGCTGTGTCGCCCACACCCAGCCCCACAGTACACACAGTTCTCCTTTCCTGAGGGAAATTGTCTCCAGCTTGTTAGACAAAGACACACAAAAATAACTTGGTCAATTACAGCTGTGGCAAGTGCTATACTGGGAAAATACATATGTCAAGAGGTTTTATAATAGGAAAACCTAATATCGACTTTTCAGAGTTAGAAAACACTTAACTTCAAGGGAGGATTACCTAAAAATCTAGAAGGGAGGTAAAAGTCAGCCTGGTGAAGGGGGTTAGTGGGGTAGGGGATGACTTAGTAGTGGTAAGAGTAGGTGCATAGGTCCTGAGGTGGGAGGGGATTTGGAGCATTGGGGAAATAGAGGGACGGCCAGGGTAACTTGAGTGTTGTGAGTGAGGGAGAGTGGTGACAGGTAAAACTGGGAGGTTGGCTGGGGCCACATACAAGCTAAGCCTTGTTGGCCAGGTAAGCATTTCAGTATTACTTGAGAGTGACGGGGGAAAGCATTAAAGGGTTTGAAGAAGGAGAGTGGTATGATCGATGATTGTAGGCATAACCGCTGGGGGGTTGAAAAATAGAGGACTAGAGAATGTCCATTGGTTTTAGTGGCAGAGAGGCTGCTGAATCTTGATAGGAAAAGACGATAGGGTGAAGGGGAATGTGTGTTAGCTTCTGGCCAAAAGGAGGCATACTTTATTTATTTATTTATTTATTATACAGCAGGTCCTTATTAGTTATCCATTTTATACATATTAGTGTATATATGTCAACCCCAACCTCCCAATTCATCACGTACTTTAGATGGACATTTAATTCCTGAGTGGTTACCTTAAGCTATCATTTTTCTCTCTCTCAAATTATTTGATAGAGAGCACTTGGTAGCACGTGTGACTCTTGGAAATAAGAACCTTAAAACATGAAATTTTGTATTACGGGGTTTTTTTTTTTCTTCTTTTGGATGCAAAATAAAAATCCTCTGACTAGGAGTTGTTCCTGGAATAACTAGGCTCAAACCTGTTTTTTTTTAAGTATTGAAACTTTGAATTCAATTTCTTAGCTATTAGTTTTAGCATACTCAAAAGGGGAGTGTTTTTATTTTATTTTATTGGTTTTAAAAGCTAACATTCCAGGAAACCTAAACCTTCATTTAATGGTGTATTTATATTTTTTACAGACCTATGGGGCATTATTTTGTAAAACAAATGCCAAAGATGGTTCGAATATAGTGGAAGCTGTTCTCCATCTCTCCTGGTAAAGTTTTGCCTTACATTTCGAAAACTGGATGCAGGATTGAATTTTCACTTAGCTGTTGTGTGTGCCAGATTTCTTGACCATAACATGAATCTACATTGGAAAACACTGTCTTGTCTTTCAGTAGTGGTTGGAGAAACAAACATTGTTTTTCTAAAAACTGGTAATGCTGCTTGTTCACTGTGAACTTTGGCAAAATACCTTTACTGACAAACAAAGGAGATGCATCTGAGGTGTCGTTGATGTTTCTGCAAAATGTCACCACAAAGCTAATAGTTGACGGGTATGAATCACTTCCAGGGACCAGATTTTAAACACAGGAGACTATTATGAATATAGCTGTCTATTATGACATTTTCCAAGGTAAAGGGAAAAAAAAACTCAACAAAGCAGATTGTATATCATGCCAGTTGGAAGCACTTTGTTTAAATTATTACCCAGGTAATTATTAAGCTAAGTCAATGGTGTTAACAATAAATAATATTTTGGGATGTGGATTAG
This sequence comes from Lipotes vexillifer, assembly GCF_000442215.2. Lineage (NCBI taxonomy): Eukaryota > Metazoa > Chordata > Mammalia > Artiodactyla > Lipotidae > Lipotes > Lipotes vexillifer. The sequence continues at coordinate 1,022,142 of NW_006791935.1, read as the reverse complement.
AATGAAAATTGCATCATTGAAGACCTTGGATTTAACTGTACTTTAATCCTTGCAGCATTCTTAAGAAATAAGAATGTTTTCTGTTAGATTTATTTCTTCTGCCTAGTTTTCTGCCACAAATGAAAAGATGATTCTTTGCTGGTCTAAAGCGATTAATATCCAAAAAAAAAAAAAAAAAAAAAAGAGAGAGAAAAACAACATGTATCAACAAAATCCAGGCCAATGATACTTTAATTGCTGACAAAGCAAAAACATAACTTTAGGCATGTAGTTCTTTTCCTGATCATTTGTGAGATTCTGGTTTTATAAGAATCTTAACTTTAGTACAATAAGGGGCTCGGTGCTACCTCAGCTTCAGGCAGGGAGTGTGCATTGCTGTCCTGGATGAGCAGGAAAGGGTACCGCAGGTCAGGCCCTCCGCATGGCTGCTGGCTTCTGCCCAGCGCGTTGGAGGAGTGTAGTGTCAGGAGGCTCAAAGTCTGATCTTAAATCTACCCCGAACAGCTGAAGAGTCTTGACTAAGTCCCTGTCTTCCTTTAGGCATTTCTAATCTGTACAATGAGGGTGCTGAAGAAAATGATCCCTAAGGCCCTTTCTAGTCCTTACAGTCTATGATTCTATATGCAACAGCCTGGACTCCACTGAATAACATAATCACTGTTTAACACTGAATTGTCTCGTGGGGTCATATTACAGTTAAATGACTCTAGAGTGCCACCGTCACACCCACATTGCAGAATTGATTCTCTTTTTATAATCGATTCTCTATGTTACAAGGATAGGAGAGCTGGAGGCCACTTGTGCTCTTCCCCTGTGTGCTTCTGCCAGAGAGTTGGCTCAGCCCGGCACCACCCTGTTTACAGTGTAGCTTCTACTCACGTTTGTGTTTCTTTGGGAACACAAAACACCTGTGTGCAGAAGCGTTTGATAACAAGGTCACTTCTTGTGAACCGCTTATCAAGGAGTATTTTAAATGGTTGTTATTGTATTATGGCCTGGCTTGAGTCCTCAGAGTTCTGTTAACAATGTGTTAAATATGAAAATTAGAAATAAACAAACATGTAAAGACTTTAATTTGCTTTATACTGTGCCATCAGATTTGCTTGTCAAAGTACCCAAGTCTTAAGTGAAAACGGCATAGTTTCCACAGGTAAAACTACCATTTAAAAAAGTGTTACACGGGCTTCCCTGGTGGTGCAGTGGTTGAGAGTCCGCCTGCCGATGCAGGGGACATGGGTTCGTGCCCCGGCCCAGGAGGATCCCACGTGCCGCGGAGCGGCTGGGCCCGTGAGCCATGGCCGCTGAGCCTGCGTGTCCGGAGCCTACGCTGCTCCACAACGGGAGAGGCCACAACAGTGAGAGGCCTGCGTACTGCAAAAAAAAAAAAAAAAAGTGTTACACACCATACACAAAAGTAAACTCCAAATGGATTAAAGACCTAAATGTAAGGCCAGACACTATCAAACTCTTAGAGGAAAACATAGGCAGAACACTCTATGACATAAATCACAGCAAGATCCTTTTTGACCCACCTCCTAGAGAAATGGAAATAAAAACAAAAATAAACAAATGGGACCTAATGAAACTTCAAAGCTTTTGCACAGCAAAGGAAACCATAAACAAGACCAAAAGACAACCCTCAGAATGGGAGAAAATATTTGCAAATGAAGCAACTGACAAAGGATTAATCTCAAAAATGTACTAGCAACTCATGAAGCTCAATATCAAAAAACAAACAACCCAATCCAAAAATGGGCAGAAGACCTAAATAGACATTTCTCCAAAGAAGATATACAGATTGCCAAGAAACACATGAAAGAATGCTCAACATCACTAATCATTAGAGAAATGCAAATCAAAACTACAATGAGGTATCACCTCACACCAGTCAGAATGGCCATCATCAAAAAATGTACAAACAATAAATGCTGGAGAGGGTGTGGAGAAAAGGGAACCCTTTCGTGCTGTTGGTGGGAATGTAAATTGATACAACCACTATGGAGAATTGTATGGAGGTTCCTTAAGAAACTAAAAATAGAACTACCATATGACCCAGGAATCCCACTACTGGGCACATACCCTGAGAAAACCATAATTCAAAAAGAGACATGTACCACAGTGTTCACTGCAGCAGTATTTACAATAGCCAGGACATGGAAGCAACCTAAATGTCCATCGACAGATGAATGGATAAAGAAGATGTGGCACATATATACAGTGGAATATTACTCAGCCATAAAAAGAAACGAAATTGAGCTATTTGTAGTGAGGTGGATAGACCGAGAGTCTGTCATACAGAGTGAAGTAAGTCAGAAAGAGAAAGACAAATACCATATGCTAACACATATATATGGAGCTAACACATATATATAGAATCTAAAAAGAAAAAATGGTTCTGATGAACCTAGGGACAGGACAGGAATAAAGTTGCAGATGTAGAGAATGGACTTGAGGACACAGGGGGAGGGAAGGGTAAGCTGGGACAAAGTGAGAGAGTGGCATGGACATATATACACTACCAAATGTAAAATGGATAGCTAGTGGGAAGCTACTGCATAGCACAGGGAGATCAGCTCAGTGCTTTGTGATGACCTAGAGGGGTGGGATAAGGAGGGTGGGAGGGAGGCTCAAGAGGGAGGGGATATGGGAATATATGTATACGTACAGCTGATTCACTTTGTCATACAGCAGAAACTAACACAACGTTGTAAAGCAATTATACTCCAATAAAGATGTGGAAAAAAAATAAAGTGTTACAGCCTTTAGAATGTTATATATAATGCAAAACATGTAAGTTCTTGATTTAGATTTCATAAGATATTTCCCGGCATGGTCCCTTTCATTCCATGTCATGTCATAAAACTTGAACTAGAAGAGTTTATGGATTTGCACTGTCTGAAACAAAATTTGTTTTCGAAGGGAGGCCATAAATGTTTGGTTAACAACCTGAACTCCTCTGCTTTTTCTTGGAAAACCTCTCAATCCCAGGAAAAGTTTCTCCTAGAAATGCACTTTCCCTGTAGGGCTGATAGGAAATTCATCCCAACCATTGTCTATCAATAAATACATTTGCTGTCACTAGAGCCACAGGCTTTAAACATTCAAGTTCAAAAGGCATTAAATCGATCAATGGCCTGAAATTTGAGAAAAACACAAAAAGTTCAGGCTGATGTATCAGTGCCATTGCTGAGCCCACTGGGTGTAAACCTGTCCATAAGATTGAGTCATTCAAAATGCAGTTGTGAAGCACATGGTAGTTTTTGGTGAGGTAATTTAATTTTCCCAGCCTTAAACCTGTTTGAGTTGTATGAAATTGTATCTTCCTGATTTCCTTAAAGTGGGATGTGCCTGCATTTTTGGTAGATTAAAGAAACTGAAGTCCAGGTGAACAATATGGGTACCTGTTTTTTTTCCCTTAATATTTGCTTTCAGGTTCAGTAATATCTGCATAATTATGAGTGCTCAGCATCAAAGCCATGTAGGGATATCAGGGTATGTAAGATAGGCCATACAATTTAATATTAGAGGAAAAAAAGAAAACAAAATATATGACCAAGCAGCCATATGATATGTAGCTAATAGAGGCTGTTGGACTTCCCAGAAGGGAGCGATGTGAGTTGTCTTGTGAGGATGCTGTGAGTACTATACCCATTGTACAGATAAGAAAATTGGGAATTATAATGCCTAATCAGCTTGCTCAAAGTGACACAGCTACTAAGAGCAAAATTGGGACTTTTCACTACTCTGAATCTCTGGCTTGCCTTTTGAATGTTGGTAATCTCAGGATTCTATTCTGCACTCTCTTCCTCTTTCCTTTCTCTCTCTGCCTAATGTCTTCCACCCCCATGGTTTCTAGAACTATGTCTAGCTGATGACTTCCAATTTCTGTATTTTTAATCCCCATCTTTTAAAAAAATTCCATGACCATATTCCCATCCACTAACAAATGGGAATTCCATAGGCATGACTGCCCCAACATGTCCAAATTCTAATGTGTTAATTTTTCTTTAAAATTGTTCCTCATTCTACATTTCCTATCTCAGGAAACTACCAACCAGAATCAGTCTTGACTCCTTCCTCTCTTTCTCCATCACCTACCTCTAGTGGGTTCTGGGGCCCTATTGATGAGGTGACCTCTCTGTAATCTTTCTTGAATCTGTCCGTATTCTCTCTCTCTCTCTGTTTTGCTTCAGGCCTCAGAATTTCCTACTCCAGGTAGTGTAGGAGGCACCTCAGTTTCTGCCTCAGAGTTTCTCCAGCATCAGTTCATCCCCAACCCTGTAAACAGGGTAATCTTTATAAATAAAAATCCAATTAAGACTTTCTTTCTTGCTGTAGGTAGGTGTCCTACATACAGCATAGAGTCCAAGCTCCTTAACAAGTGGCTAATAGTCCCTCAGGGCCCAACCTCATCTACCTTTGTTTGCATCTCTTATCTTGCTTCCCAAATGAAAGATAATCTATCCACACAGCAAACTTTGCTTCCAGTTGTGGCCAAGTTCTTTTATGCCTGTTCGCCTCATGCATGCTGTTTCCTGCACCTGGGATCTCCCTTCCTCATTACATGAAGGTGAATTCCTATCCCATCAAGAGGTCACTCCACTGTCAAAGTCTCTCTGAAGCTCAGTCTCCACAAAGCTGCCTTCCCCTCGCCCCAGCACAACTGTGGTGCACATTTTGTGTTCCTGCAAACGCTGTGCTTGTGTGTTAGCAGCTCTCTTGGGACCTGTCTCTCTCTCAAAGCTCACTAGTTGAGGATCCCAGAGCTTGGCATCAATCAGACATTTACTGAATGACCAGATGGTTGAGATTTGGCATTTGGAAGCTGTACTAGTTTTGTATCGTCACCGTAACAAATTCCCACTAGCCTTGTGGTTTAAGCAATAAAAATGTATTATCTTACAGTTCTGGAGGTTGGAAGTCTGAACTGAGTCTTATAGGGTTTATGGATAGAACTGTGTATCTTCGTTCTTTTCCTGAGTCTCTGATTCCTTATCTGTGAAGTGAGGACAGTGATGCTCACCTGTCACCTGTCAGGATTTTGTGTGCGCGGGTGTGAGTGTTATTTGTATTAAATAAGGAATATGTGGGGCTTCCCTGGTGGCGCAGTGGTTGAGAGTCCGCCTGCCGATGCGGGGGACGCGGGTTCGTGCCCCGGTCCGGGAGGATCCCACATGCCGCGGAGCTGCTGGGCCCGTGAGCCATGGCCGCTGAGCCTGCGGGTCTGGAGCCTGTGCTCGGCAACGAGAGAGGCCACAGCGGTGAGAGGCCCGCGTACCGCAAAAAAAAAAATAAGGAATATGTGAAGACATGTAACATAGCATTTATTAACTGGCCTTCAGCAAGAACTAGTTCCCTTTTTGTTTCCTACTCACAGTGTAGTGGTTTTCAAAGGTTAGCAGCTATCAGCTCCTTCTGGGGCTGTGCTGACCGGTTTGGTGGCCACTAGCTGCCTGAAGTATGGCTGATCCAAGCTGAGATGTGCCGGATATGTTAAATAAATACTGGGTTTTGAAGACAGTATAAACATTATAAAATACCTCATTAATATTTTTATTGGTTACATGCTGAAATGATAGTATTTTTGCAATACTGAGTTAAATAAAATATATTAATAAAATTTCACTTGTCTCTTTACATTTTTTAATGTGGCTGCTAAAATTTTAAATTACATATGTGGATTACATTACATTCTATTCCTATTGAACAGCGTCACTGTGCTGGGAATATGCCAGTTTCCAGGATCTACCGCTCTGTAACAAACCACCCAAAATGTAATTGCCTAGAACAGCACCACTTTTTATTTTCTGAAATTACCACAATTGACTGGATCTCACTTGGAGAGTCCTCAGCTCCTCTCCCTTGGGTGTCTCATGTGTTCGCAGTCAGATGGACACAGGCTGTGGCGCGTCTGCACGTCTGCGGCCAGGATGCTCCTCCCTGTGGATCTCAGCCCCCGGGACCTCTCTTACCTCTCTCCAGCAAAGAACCCTGGGCTGCTTAAATTGCAGCTCAGAGCGGCCAGGCCTGATTAATGCCTGGCTTGGAAATCTCAGCACACCATTTCCTCGCCATTCTACTGGTCTGAGCAGTCACAGAGGCGGTGCTGACCAGGGGGCAGCGGCACAAGCTTCACCACCACAGGGAGGCAGAATTCTTTGGGACCATCTTGGGGACGAGCTGTCACACTCTCCTCACCCACAGAGGCTGCCATTCAGCTTGTCTAAGGGTGTATTTCCAAAGCATCCCCAGGGATAGGAGACTTCCTAGAGGGCTTTCATAAGATCATGGAGATCTTTGGTCCAGTGCTGCCTCTAGAAGTTAATTCTAAAAGAAATTTAGGAAGAGGCAAAAGGAAGACTTTTTTTTCCTGGATTTTAACCATCTGTTGTTATCTCCATGATCGTGTATAATTACAGAATGGTTATAAAGTCATCATTGCTTTTGTGCATTAGCTGGGGACGGGCGCCAGGTTCCAGAATCCTAAGGCATGAGCTGTGCGTGTGGCAGACTATAAGCCATGTGAAACTACAGGAGAGAGCAAGAGTAGTCTGTGTGTGCGTGTGAGTGTGTGCACACATGTGTATGCACCTGGGCATGTGTGTCTGTCTGTGCACGTGTGTATGCACCTGGGCATGTGTGTGTGTTCATCCATGAGTGTGTGGCCTGGTGCTTAGAATGCAGGTGCTGGAGCCCGACTGCTGTGCCACTTCTCCAGCTGTGTGACCGAAGGGAAATTTCTTAACTTTTTTTTTTGCCTTCGTTTCCTCATATATAAAATGGGGCACAGGGCTTCCCTGGTGGTGCAGTGGTTAAGAATTCACCTGCCAGTGCAGGGGACATGGGTTCGAGCCCTGGTCCGGGAAGATCCCACATGCCGCGGAGCAACTAAGCCTGTGCTCCGCAACAAGAGAAGCCACGGCAATGAGAAGCCCGCACACCACAACGAAGAGTAGCCCCCGCTCGCCGCAACTAGAGAAGGCCCGCATGCAGCAACGAAGACCAAACACAGCCAAAAGTAAATGAATAAATAAATTTTTAAAAATTCTAATGAAAAACGTATAAAGCCATGTGCTACTGAAAATGCAAAGTACAGGAAAGTTGTCACGTTTCACTTAAAAAAAAACAACAAGTGACTGCCAGGGGCTGGTGAAGGGAGGAACAGGGAGTGAGTTCTAATGGGTGTGTGGTTTCTTTGGGGGATGATGAGAATGTTGTGGAATTGTGATAATGTCGCACAACTTTGTGAATATACTAAAACCCACTAAATTGTGTATTTTAAATGGTGAAGTTTTTGGTATGTGAATTATATCTCATTAAAAAAGCACACTAGTACTTAGAACGATTTACCATTTTGCCAAGTGAAAATACCCATGCTCGAACCTCCCTGTGATTTAAAAGCATAATCTCCAGTATAACTCAAATCCCCTAACTACCTGGTTGCCAGCATTCAGTTTCTTAAATAATGAATGATGAAAGAAATGTTACGTGTGGTTTTGGAAAATCATCTCTTTTGAAGCAGATTGTGGTTAGGGGACAGGTAAGTCAGAGTCCTTTGTCTGAGGAGACTAGTGAGTTACTCTCACCCACAGCCTGGTGGGTCTTGCCCTCCTAGAAGCTGCACTGCCACCCAGATTCCCCAGTGAAATGTCTCCAACAGCTAAATGAGTCAACACCTGACCCCAGGGTGGGTCAGTGAGGCCTGGTTTTTAGGTTTGGCTTTTGAGTTTCAGTGGCCTGCGCCAAGTTATTCCCAACCAGAGACTTGAACTTACCTTGTGATAGGGTTAGGCCCCAAGTAGCTTTGCTGAAAAAACTGAAGTCATAGCTCTTATTTATTGTACTACATCATCTAAAAACATCCCTTTTTGTGGAATTAAAACAATTCCATGTAGCAGTTTTTCTCCTGTTTATGATGTTTATGATCAGACCTTAAATCCCCCAAGCTTTATTGTTATTATTTTTAATGCATATTGACCAGATATGTTACACACATAGATTATAAATAGCCACAATGTTGTTTAGCTTTTCAAAGTGTGCCTTCTCTCTACCAACTAGATCTATTTTTTTGTTTTTTAAACTGGAAAGTTGGTTGTGTCTTCAGCAACTCTACCATGGATTCCTGTTTCCTGTTTTTTGGTCCCAGAAAAAAAAGTTTACATTTTTGACCAAAAGGAATGCCTTGCTGGTGGGGAATGTCAAACTGAACTGGGGAGGGAATGGTGGTTATGTTTGTGCCATGGTCAGATGAAAGTTCTGCCACCGCTGTTTGCCTAGGTGGCATCTACAGAGCCCAGGTTAGAATGGACCCAACACCTATGTGTTGACTATGGTACTCATGTTTAGGTGTTTGGTACAATTGCACAAAACTGTGTTAGTATACATGTTATTGTGTTGTCTTTATTTTCCCCCAAAGTGTCTATATTTGTCTTACGATCTATATATAAGAATGTACCTTTGATATAGAAGTATCATGATCTTTGCTTCTGGGTTATACGGCTGGTACACCCAAACTGATTAGATTACATAGGTGCCTCTGGTACACAAAGCCATCATCTGTAGCTCTTTGAACCTGGATAAGTATTTTTGCAACAAAATCCAAATTAGAAACTTAAAGCTCCAGTTAGCAATCTTGTTTAAAGAAAAGCTACTAACATCTCTTTCCATTGCCTTGCTAGGAAATCAAGATTATTATCAGCATTTGATTTTGTGAAGGTGTTCTCAAATTTAAAGAATATTTTTGGTAAGAAAAGAGTATCTAATTTTTTTTAACAGATTTAATTTGATACATTTGCGTAGTTCTGTGCAAGTAACTCATCTTGGCTCAATTTTTCCTTTGAGAGCTTTTAAAATCAGTTATACTACACTCTTTTTTATGTATCCTGACACAATGGATAATATTTTAGTTTCATCATGGAAAAGAAAGTTGGATATGGAGACATCTTTCACTGCTAACTTTAGCCTTATGCATTTTCATAATTTATTTTTTCTACTTGCTGCTTTATATGACATATGTGACATTTAATTATTAACACTAAATGTGATTTACATAAAGCCAAACTGCACAATCCTCTTGCTGAAGATAAAATCGAGGTTAAAAATAAAGATTTATTTTCATATTTGTACAGTGAATGGCTTCAGAGTGATGATCTTTGTGGACTTTTATAGTATATGTGTGTAAGAAATTTCATATGTATATATTAAGTAGGCCTCTGAGTATTGAATACTTATTTTATGATTTTGATTTACATGGTTTACATTTTCATAGTATCAGCTCTATTTCGCGTATACTGTTTATTTCTCTTCAAACCATTAATAATTATCCCATAAAGTATAATTTTTATAGCAATACAAATGTCTAAGGAACTACAAATATTTTCTGCATTGTAAATTCAGTGAAGCACGCTTTCTTTGGCTTTCTGGATGTTCCCTTCAGCTTTGCTGCAGGCATCCCTGAGGTAGTTTTAGTTCTAGGATGTGTCTACATGAAACTGTGCAGTTGGCAGCTGGCTGCGGGGGGAGAAAAGAATGAACACACGGTGTGCAGTCTGTGGCACAGTCATCTCGGCCAGTTGACCAGCTTGGGGTGTCATGGCCAGGAATAGTGAGGCTTTCATAGGATGCGCTCTGGCCAGCCTTATGACCTCAGGGATTAGTTCCTTTCTCTGACCCGCCCCCACCCCCCCATCCCATACACATCTAGCTAACTTCTGCTCATCCTTCTGCCTTAGCTTAAGCATCACTTCCTTCAGGAAGTTTCCCCTCTCGACTTCAGACCAGGATGAGGCTGTCTGCTCTCACTTATGTAGCATCCTTTCTAACTGGTCAGCATTCTTATTGCCCTCATACTTGTTCAACTAGACATATGCCCCGAGCTTTATCCCTATTGTCTGCTGCTGCTTCAAAGAATTAACTAAGGCAGGATTTGTGGAATTTCTGCAGGCACACATTGACAGAGATACACACATACAGAGTGATCAAGGACAGTATAAATAAGAGGCAGCATGTATTAGTGGCCACTGGTCTGAGCTCTGCAGCCAGCCTGCCTGGTTTGAACCTGGCCTCATGTATCTACTAGTAGGTAACTGTGAGCAAGGGGTGTAACCCAGCTTCTTCATTGGTAAAATAGGGGTGATATCAGCACCTTCCTCGTGGAGTTGTTATGAGGACTAAATGAGTTACTATATGGAAAGGACTTGGAATAGTACCTGGCACTTTGATCACTCAATTAAAAATGAAAATGTTTTAAGGCACAATTGATTGCATTGGTCTTGTTCAGGACCCTGGATACTACCATCAGTGTGTGATAAAATGCCCCAAATTTACCAGATTACCTGGGGGATGGGGCATTGTAGAGGATTCACTTTGACGTAAGTTCACTGACCTCCCACATTTCTTGGTATTTTGATGGATACATAGTTGGAGTATCAAATAGGATAGAATATTGTGTAGAGTGGATTAAAAGACGAGGAAATCATTGAGAAAAAAATGAGGGCCTGGAAGTTAGAATGGAAAGTTGTGAATGGAGTCCTTATAAGTGTAGGATCTCCATTTATTAAGGGCTGATTAGATGAAGTATTTGAAGGGGTTAAGAAAATACCAGAGCTCTGTCTGGGATTTTAGAATCTAAATAACAGTAAAAGTGGTGGTGGCTATTTCTAACCGAATTGAAACTAACCTCTATAATAGGACAAGTAACCTGTTGACAAGGATCTCCAGTGAATATATGCAAAAGATGGGAATGAATCCCCAGCAAAGCATATTGTTTTGCAAGCCTTAAAATAAAAATAACATCTCTTCTTTCCAGATCTAGACATTAAGATATGTCTTCATAGATGAAAATGGAAAAAATAGGCACAAATGCTTCAACTTGAAATTACAGGGTAAGATCAGTTTTCAAGTGCAAATTCTAGGAATCATTACCCAGTTTAAAATTTTCTTTTCTGCATCTGTGTATCAGATTTATTTGTGAATTTATATCTCTTAAATTTCCCCAGAGTGGGAATTTAGTTGTAAGGCCCTTTAACTTGTGACCTTGCAGGCTGGCAGTGCACAAACCACATTTCATGGCATTTGACATACATTTTTGTAGAGTCCCACACTGTTCTTAGGATTTTGGACTTATGAACATTTTTCAATCCCAGTTTTCTGGCGCATCTCCCACTTGCTGTGCAGCAGGGTAGAAATCAGGAGCTGGATTAAGATCTCTTCATGGGGAGTCATGAGTAGTTCCAGTGTGATTTTAGGAGTGAAGTTAATGTACTTTAATTTACCACAAATATTGTCTCTTCCTGATCAGTCATTCTAGAAATAGATACTTTATCTCTTAGATAAAACCCCAAAACTTCTTACCATGATCTCTCAGCCCCTTGGTGATCTCCCTTCTAACTGTTCCCTCACTAATTCAGTTGCATTTATTGAGCCTGATCATGTCCTGGGTATGATTCTAGACACTGGGGGTGTGGAGTGGGTAAGACAGACTCTCAAACATATTACTTTATAGTAGGGGTTGACCACAAACATGTAATATTTTTCGCATCCAAGATAGAAATATGGATTTTTATCCATAGACTCAATGAGTCCATGACCCCAAATAAGAACCCCTACCCTGGGTGAGAAGTTGCAAACATAGTATATTCAGATGAGAATTCCAATGTAGTAATCAAAACTCCAAGCTTGATTGAGAGATGTTAGTCCTTTCCATGCTCCAATTCAGTCTGGAAGCCTACTGTGGGAAGGAGAGCTTGGTCCCCCTGCTCTGTCCTGCACCCCTGATCTACACTTACTGCTAATACATGCCTCTTGAGGCTCCAAGCAAGGGGAGCCTGGTACTAAAACCATAGATGCTGTTTTATATGCTGGCAAGCTAAATCTCACAGAAGAAAAAGATGTATGTGGCCAATAGTTCAAGACCATCAAGTGTGCTGAAGTTTAAGAATATAATGTGACCTTTGCAGAAATGTGTTGTAATCCATCTCCTGTCTTATAACTGCAGCTCTGAAACTAGCCTGATTTAATCATCCCTCTTATAGCCATGAACATGAGCTGAGGAAGTAAGGAAGGTACAAAGATTGAGGAAAATTGGGTTAAGAATCAGAAATATTGAATCTTTTCTGGGATGAGACAGTATATCATTTTTCTTCTATCTAAAACTCCATTGAAACTAGAGTCAAATGTATATTTCTTTTAAAGGTACAAACCCACAAAGACAGAAGACAATAGCAACAAAATTATGAAACTGGAGAGCAGATGAAAAATTTGGAAGTGAGTTAACAACCTAAGAAAGCTGAATCCTAAGCCAGTAGTGGGGGAAAGCTGAGAGCAATCTAGATTTACACTGAAGATTTTCCAGAAGGCTCAGGAATTGGTGGAAGCAGGTACCTCTGGAACTGGGGGTATAAGGGAAGGTGGGGGAGAAGCATTTTGAGAAGCAGCTCTATCCTTAAGTATTGTTCTCCCATGCTGTGCCACTATTACTCTGACCAAAGTCTGGAGATGTATTTTCTGGAGTGAAAGAGAGGGTTGCTAGATTGGGGGTTATGCTGGGCACAGTTGAGTATACTGGTACTATTCAAAAAGCAGGGAAATTAAGTAACAACATCTGAATGCTCAGTGCTAAAAGCTAATAATACCCACTCGGCTTTCAGGATACTGTTGCCTTTATCTTCCAGAGATTGAAAGACTTTTCCCTGGAGTACTGACCAGCTAAGAGGTAAGACCTCTCCCCAAGAAATGCACCCTGCCCACATCACCCTACAGTAAAGTTGGCAAGTTGCTCCCATCACTCAGAGCTTTCAATCAGGATTTTAGCTCCCCTGAACAATCGAAGGATCACTGGATTTTTGTGGAAGGCTCTAACGTGAAAAATGGAGACGAAATAAACAGAAAAATATCAATGTGGGGGGAATAGAGCTTATGGAGGGGAAAAAAAGCTATCATTAATATATTTAGAGAGGTAGACAAAACTATCGCAGCCATGAAACAAGAACAAGGTGCTATCAATAAGGAACATTCACAGAGCAAAAATAAGCTCTTAGAAATTAAAAACAGGGGGCAGAGTCAAGATGGTGGTGTGGAAAGACACTGAGTTAATGTCTCCCTACAACTAGGGCACCTGCCGGCCACTGGTGAGGGACCCTGACGCCCAAAGAGACAGGAGGAACCCCCAAGTGAACCAGCGGGGGTTGGGCCGAAGCTCCCATGGTGGGGGCTCTCTGTTGGAACCACTGGACTTAACAGAGAACCTCAGACCCCAGGGAATATTCATTGGAGTGAGGTCTCATGGAGATCCTCATCTCAGCCTCAAGACCCAGCTCTACCAAACAGCCTACAAACTCCAGTGTTGGAAGCCTCAGACCAAACACCCAGTAAGACAGGAAGACAATCCCACTCATTAAAAACAAAAAACATGGCAAGAAAATATGTCACAGATGAAGGAGCAGGGTAAAAACCTACAATACCAAGTAAATGAAGAGGAAATAGGCAATCTACCTGAAAAAGAATTCAGCATAATGATAGTAAAGATGATCCAGACTCTCAGAAATAGCATGGAGGCACGGATTGAGAAAATACAAGAAATGTTTTAAAAAGATCTAGAAGAACTAAAGAACAAACAGAGATGAACAACACAATAACTGAAATGAAAAATACACGAGAAGGAATCAATAACAGAATAACTGAGGCAGAAGAACGAATAAGTGAGCTGGAAGACAAAATGATGGAAATAACTGCCGAGGAGCAGAATAAAGAGAAAAGAATTGAAGACAATCTCAGAGACCTCTGGGATAACACTAAACACAGCAACATTTGAATTATAGGGGTCCCAGAAGAAGAAGAGAAAAAGAAAGTATCTGAGAAAATATTTGAAGAGGTTATAGTGGAAAACTTCCCTAACATGGGAAAGGAAATAGTCACCCAAGTCCAGGAAGCATAGAAAGTCCCATACAGGATAAAACCTAGGAATAAGGCACCAAGACACATATTAATCAAACTAGCAAAAATTAAATTCAAAGAAAAAAAAGCAGCAAGGGAAAAACAAAAAATAACATATAAAGGAATCCCCATAAGGTTATCAGCTGATTGTTCAGCAGACACTCTGCAGGCCAGAAGGGAGTGGCAGGATATACTTGAAGTGATGAAAGAGAAAAACCTACAACCAAGATTACCCAGCAAAAATCTCATTCAGATTCGACGGAAAAATCAAAAGCTTTTCAGACAAGCAAAAGCTAAGAGAATTCAGTACCACCAAACCAGTTTTACAACAAATGCTAAAGAAACTTCTCTAGGTGGGGAACACAAGAGAAGAACAAGACCCACAAAAACAAACCCAAAACAATTAAGAAAATGGTAATAGGAACATACATATCAATAATAACCTTGAATGTAAATGGATTAAATGCCCCAACCAAAAGACACAGACGGGCTGAATGGATACAAAAACAAGACCCATATATATGCTGTCTACAAGAGACCCACTTCAGACCTAGGGACACATACAGACTGAAGGTGAAGGGATAGAAAGAGATATTCCATGCAGATGGAAATCAAAAGAAAGCTGGAGTAGCAATACTTGTATCTGATAAAATAGACTTTAAAATAAAGACTATTACAAGAGACAAAGAAGGACACTACCTAAGGATCAATCCAAGAAGGAGATATAACAATTATAAACGTTTGTGCACCCAACATAGGAGCACCTCAATGCATAAGGCAAATGATTACAGCCATAAAAGGGGAAATCGACAGTAACGCAATCATTGTAGGGGAGATTAACACGCCACTTACACCAATGCACAGATCATCCAAACAGAAAATAAGTAAGGAAACACAAGCTTTAAATGACACAATAGACCAGATAGATTTAATTGATATTTATAGAATGTTCCACCCCAAAGTGGCAGAAAACACTTTCTTCTCAAGTGCATACAGAACATTCTCCAGGATAGATCACATCTTGGGTCACAAATCAAGCCTCAGAAAATTTAAGAAAATGAAATCATATCAAGTATCTTTTCTGACCACAGCACTATGAGATTGGAAATCAATTACAAGAAAAAAACTGTAAAAAACACAAATACATGGAGGCTAAACAGTGGGCACTAAATAACCAGGAGATCACTGAAGAAATCAAAGAAGAAATAAAAAAAATACATAGAAATGACAGTGAAAACATGACGACCCAAAACCTATGGGATGCAGCAAAAGCAGTTCTAAGAGGGAAGTTTATAGCAATTCAATCTCACCTCAAGAAACAAGAAAAATTTCAAATAAACAATCTAACCCTACACTTAAAACAACTAGAGAAAGAAGAACAAAGAAAACCCAAAGTCAGTAGAAGGAAAGAAATCATAAAGATCAGAGCAGAAATAAATGAAATAGAAACGAAGAAAACAATAGTAAAGATCAATAAAATTAAAAGCTGGTTCTTTGAGAAGATAAACAAAATTGATAAACCCTTAGCCAGACTCATCAAGAAAAAAAGGGAGAGGACGCAAATCAATAAAATTAGAAATGAAAAAGGAGAAATCACAACTGACACAGAAATACAAAGGATAATAAGAGACTACTACAAACAGCTATATGTCAATAAAATGGACAACCAAAAAGAAATGGACAAATTGTTGGAAAGATACAATTTTCCAAGACTGAACCAGGAAGAATTAGAAAATATAAACAGACCTATCACAAGTAATGAAATTGAAACTGTGATTAAAAAAATCTTCAAACAAAAGTCCAGGAGTAGATGGCTTCACAGGTGAATTCTATCAAACATTTAGAGAAGAGCTAACACCCATCCTTCTCAAACTCTTCCAAAAAATTGCAGAGGGAGAAACACTCCTAACTTCATTCTACAAAGCCACCATAACCCTGATACGAAAATCAGAAAAAGATATCACAAAAAAAGAAAATTATAGACAAATATCACTGATGAACATAGATGCAAAAATCCTGAACAAAATACTAGCAAACAGAATCCAATAAACATTGAAAGGATCACACACCATAATCAAGTGGGATTTATCCCAAGGATGCAAGGATTCTTCAATATATGCAAATTCATCAATGTGATACACCACATTAACAAATTAAGGAATAAAAACCATATGATCATCTCAATAGATGCAGAGAAAGCTTTTGACAAAATTCAACACCCATTTATGATAAAAACTCTGCAGAAAATGGACATAGAGGGAAGCTACTTCAACATAATAAAGGCCATATATGACAAACCCACAGCAAGCATCATACTCAATGGTGAAAAACTGATAACATTTCCACTAAGATCAGGAACAAGACAAGGATGTCCACTCTCGCCACTCTTATTCAACATAGTTTTGGAAGTCCTAGCCATGGCAATCAGAGAAGGAAAAGGAATACAAACTGGAAAAGAAGAAGTAAGACTGTCACTCTTTGCGGCTGACATGATACTATACAGAGAAAACCCTATAGATGCCACCAGAAAACTACTAATCAGTGAACTTGGTAAGGTTGCAGGATACAAAATTAATGCAGAGAAATCTCTTGCATTCCTATACACCAACAACGAAAAATCAGAAAGAAATTAAGGAAACAATCCCATTTACCATCGCAACAAAAAGAGTAAAATATGAAGGAATAAACCTGCCTAAGGAGTCAAGAGACTTATACTCAGAAAACTATAAAACACTGATGAAAGGAATCAAAGATGACATAAACAGATGGAGAAATATACCATGTTCTTGGATTGGAAGAATCAATATTGTGAAAATGACTATACTACCCAAAGCAATCTACAGATTCAATGCAATCCCTATCAAACTACCAATGGCATTCTTCACAGAATTAGAACAAAAAATTTTACAATTTGTATGGAAACACAAAAGACCCCAAATAACCAAAGTGATCTTAAGGAAGAAAAACAGAGTTGGAGGATCAGGCTCTCTGACTTCAAACTATACCACAAAGCTACAGTTATCAAGACAGTATGGTACTGGCACAAAAACAGAAATATAGATCCACTGTACAGGCTAGAATGCCCAGAGATAAACCCACACACATATGATCACCTAATTTACGACAAGGGAGGCAAGAACATACAATGGAGAAAGGACAGCCTCTTCAATAAGTGGTGCTGGGAAAACTGGAAAGCTACATGTAAAAGAATGAAATTAGAACACTACCTAACACCATACACAAAAATAAACTCCAAGTGGATTAAAGACCTAAATGTAAGACCAGACACTATAAAACTCTTAGAGGAAAACATAGGAAAAACACTCTTTGATGTAAACCACAGCAAGATCTTTTTTGACCCACCTCCTGGAGTAACGGAAATAAAAACAAAAACAAATGGGACTTAAAATCTTTTGCACAGCAAAGGAAACCATAAACAAGACAAAAGACAACCCTTAGAATGGGAGAAAATATTTGCAAATGAAACAACAGACAAAGGATTAATCTCCAAAATATACAAACAGCTCATGGAACTCAATATCAAAAAAACAAATAACCCAATCCAAAAATGGGTGGAACACCTAAATAGACATTTCACCAAGGAAGACATACAGATGGCCAAGAGGCACATGAAAAGATGCTCAACATCACTAATTATTAGAGAAATGCAAATCAGAACTACAATGAGGTATCACCTCATGCCGGTCAGAATGGCTATTATCAAAAAATCTAGAAACAATGCTGGAAAGGGTGTGGTGAAAAGGGAATCCTCCTGCACTGTTGGTGGGAATGTAAATTGATACAACCACTATGGAGAACAGTATGGAGTTTCCTTAAAACACTAAAAATAGAACTACCGTATGACCTAGCAATCCCACTACTGGGCACATACCCTGAGAAAACCATAATTCAAAAAGAGTCATGTACCACAGTGTTCATTGCAGCACTGTTTACAATAGCCAGGACATGGAAGCAACCTAAGTGTCCATCGACAGATGAATGGATAAAGAAGATGTGGCACATATATACAATGCAATATTACTCAACCATAAAAAGGAAAGAAATTGAGTTATTTGTAGTGAGGTGGATGGACCTAGAGTCTGTCATACAGAGTAAAGTAAGTCAGAAAGAGAAAAATGCTGTATTATAACACACATATATGGAATCTTAAAAAAAAATGGTACTGATGAACCTTGTTTTGGGGCAGGAATAAAGATGTAGACATCGAGAATGGACCTGAGGACATGGGGTGGGAGGGGAAATCTGGTGCGAAGTGACAGAAGCATGGACATATATACACTACCGAATGTAAAATAGTTAGCTAGTGGGAAGCAGCAGCATAGCACAGGGAGATCAGCTCCATGCTTTATGATGACCTAGAGTTGTGAGATAGGGAGGATGGGAGGGAGGCTCAAGAGGGAGGGGATATGGGGATATATGTATGCATATGGCTGATTCACTTTGGTGTACAACAGAAACTAACGGTATTGTGAAGCAATTATACTCCAATAAAGATCTGTTTAAAAAAAAGAAAAATATGACAGCAAAGTTAAAAAAGTAAACAATACAGAGTTTGGAAGACAGATTTGAGGAGTCTTCCAGAAAGAAAAGCACAAAGAGACAAACCAGGAGAGGAAGGAAGGCCAACATCCAAGAATAGCTGTTCTGGAAGGCAACAACAGAGAAAGCAGGATGACAAAATAAGACAAATTTCCAGAGCTGAAAGACATGAGTTGCTAGATTGAAAGAGCCTATCTAGAACCCAGAAGAATGGATGAAAATAGAGTATACCATCATTAGGACCCTATGTCTAGTGAAAAAATTGTCCAAGTTTCCAGAGAGAAGAAGCAAGAAAATCAGGAAACAAGAATTAGAATGGCTGTGCACATTTCAGCAGAAACACTAGAAGCAAAAGGCAATGAAGCAAAGCTTTCAAACTTCTGAAAGAAAATTCTTTCTAAACTTTAATTCTGTACCTAGCCAAACTATCAAGAAAATGTCAATAATAATGACATTTTCAAGATATTCAAGGTCTCCAAAAACCTTCTCTTTCATATACTCTATGTACTTTTTAAAAGAAGCTCTTGGAGAACTTGTTCCAACAAAGGAAGAGTAAGTGACATGGAATATAGGAAATAAGAGATTCAGCACAGGAATGGTATGAAGTTCAAGTCCCAGAGAGACACTGAAGGGAGAGCCCAGGATGAGAGACTTTGCAGTTGCAGAAGTATACTGGTCCTGACTGGAACAGTGTGATCTAAATATAGTGAACACTGCTGAATGTTATACATGAAAATTGTTAAGAGAGTAAACCCTAAAAGTTCTCATCACAAGAAAAAATTTTTCTGTTTCTTTAATTTTGTATCTAAATGAGATGATAGACGTTCAGTAAACTTACCGTGATAATCCTTTCATGATGCATGTAAGTCAAATCATTATGCTGTACACCTTAAAACTATACAGTGATGTATGTCAATTGTATCTCAGTAATACTGAAAGGAAAAAAAAGAATTAAAAAAAAAGAAGAAAAAGTCCATTAAAAAAATCACCAAGTGCCATTATAGCATCTTTTTATCTGAGGACAGAATGCTGCGGTGAGCCTGACCCTAGTTCTCATCTGTGCTCTCCTGTCCTTGCTTCCACATGCTGATGAAGTTCCTTCCCTTCATGCTGTTTGGATTAGCTGTTCATTCTGCTTCATTGGAATATTCTGTTCCTACCTCTTGGTGGGAGGCTGTGTCAAACTATAAAACAAGAGAGGGAGGGAGGAAGGGGGGAGAGAGAGAGAGAGAGAGAGAGAGAGAGAGAGAGGGAGAGAG
>NW_006791935.1:1000850-1002376 GCF_000442215.2 Lipotes vexillifer | reverse complement strand
GGGGGGGGGGGGGGGGGGAGAGAGAGAGAGAGAGAGAGAGAGAGAGAGAGAGAGAGAGAGAGAGAGAGAGAACACTCTTATATTGCCACAGACATCCTGTACCCAGCTCACACCAGATCCTCCCAGATTGCCCATCTCTGGTAAGCCTTGTTTCCAGAGAGTTACTCATTGGATTTTCAACTGATGTGCCCAGAAGGAAGGAGAGAGGGAGGGATGGAAGGAAGGAAGGAAGGAAGGAAGGAAGGAAGGAAAGAAAGAAATAAAGAAGAGGAAGGGAGAGAAGAGGAAGATTAGTGTTATATGGAACACAATTTTCAAACATTCTCTAATTTAAATATTTGAATTTCTTTCAAAGAAATTTTAATCACTTGCCTATGTTTTTCATAACTGTAGACAAATGGGTCTTCACAATAGTATTTTAAATTTCTTGATTACATACTATGCTGGATAATTCAGGTTATCAGACCCTCTGATAGCCATTTGTCACTTTCTTTTCTACCAGCATCTGAGTACCCTCCTTCTTTAGAAGGAATCCCACACCATGAATGTTAGTGGGAATGAGAATGTCACAGATCCTGAGAGAAACCTAAAGGAACAATTACTTTCTCTTCCCATCCCCTAAAACCCCAGTTTATGTGTGTAACCTAGACTAAGCACCTATCTCTAAAGGAGTGATACAGACTTAAAAGTAGTTATTAAATCACTCACACCACAGTGATGGTAGAGGGGGTGCTACAGTGGCAATATCTTGGTTGGATCCCAGACCTTCTGGGGCATTGATGAGGTTGAATTCCCCAGAGATGAGCTTCCCTTGCTTGGTTTCTGCTTATAATCTGTAATCTGCACTGGGTTCCTAAGCCTTCTCACTGATTCTGTGCGTTACCCAAAGCCTGTAGATAAGATTATTTTCTGGTAAGACTCAAAAAAGACTGTAAATCCATTAATGTTTCTAGTTTGTTTACATGTAACATCTCTTAATTTTGACATCAAAACCCCAAATAATTAGTCTATGTATTCTGTCTTGTTTTTCTTCTTGATCTGACAAATTACCACAAACTCTATGACTTAAAGCAACATAGGGCTTCCCTGGTGGCGCAGTGGTTGAGAGTCCGCCTGCCGATGCAGGGAACACGGGTTCGTGCCCCGGTCCGGGAAGATCCCACATGCCGCGGAGCGGCTGGGCCCGTGAGCCACGGCCGCTGAGCCTGCGCGTCCGGAGCCTGTGCTCCGCAACGGGAGAGGCCGCAACAGTGAGAGGCCCGCGTACCGCCAAAAAAAAAAAAAAAGCAACACAAACTTATTATTTTACAGTTTTGGAGGCCACAAGTACAAAACAGGTCTCATGGAGTAAAATCAAGGTTTCGGCAGGATGGAATTTCTTCTAGAGACTGTAGGGAGAATCCATTCCTTGTCTTTTCCGGCTCCTTAGAGGCTGCCTGCGCGCTTTGGCTCATGACATGACATCATTCCCCCATGCCCTCCAGCAGTGACATCATTCCACGTTCCTTTTCTGCATTCATAGCTCT
>NW_006791935.1:974756-1000840 GCF_000442215.2 Lipotes vexillifer | reverse complement strand
ACTCTCCTCCCTTGTTCTTTCCCTTGTAAGGACCCTTGCGATTTTGTTGAGATGACCTGAATAATCCAGGACACCCTCTGCATCTCAAGATTGTTAATCACATCGCCAGAGATGTGATCCTTTTGCCAATAAGGTAACATGTTACAGTTTCTGTGGGTTAGTACTTTGGTGGGCTATTAGTCTCTCTACTGCAACATCACAATAATTTTGTACCTTTATTTTTTCCTTTTTTACAATTTCAGAGTCATTAGGTGATTTAAATTTTAAAAAGGAAGAATGCTTTATATTCTCTCATAGTTTGCCTTTTAATCTTCTAATTTTGAGAACCTAAATGAGCACACACCAAACATTTTGAGACCTTTTTAATATTTGTATGTGAGGTGATTTTTAAAAATTCATAAGTGCTTTTTTTAAAAAAATTTATTTTATATATATTTTATTTTTGGCTGTGTTGGGTCTTTGTTGCTGTGCGGGAGCTTTTCTCTGGTTGTGGTGAGCTGGGGCTACTCTTCGTTGCAGTGCGCAGGCTTCTCCTTGTGGTGGCTTCTCTTGTTGCTGAGCATGGGCTCTAGCGCACGGGCTTCAGTAGTTGTGGCACACGAGCTCAGTAGTTGTGGCTCGTGGGCTCTAGAGTGCAGGCTCAGTAGTTGTGGCTCACGGGCTTAGTTGCTCCGCGGCATGTGGGATCTTCCCAGACAAGGGCTCGAACCCATGTCCCCTCCATTGGCAGGCAGATTCTTAACCACTGTGCCACCAGGGAAGCCCATAAGTGCTTTTTGAAAATAGGAAATGAGCATTTATTATTTCAAACATTAAGTTTATCTAAATGACCACAACCTGGCATAGAGCTGACCAAATAAACACACAGCATCGGTTAGAGGAAATACTCTCTGAAAGGTTGGGCAGAAAGAAAAACAAACAAACAAAAGATATGCTTCCTATTCCTGGAGAATACATCATTTAGTTGACAAGATCACAAAAGAGGCCATCTCCTCTGCTGCTGGAGAGAATGGAGCCATTGATAAATTCCAGCTGTGTAGTGACTGGGAGAATGTGTGTTCCCATGGGCTTCTCCGCCATCCATTGGGTTAATGTGTACTCTGTGCCTCTTATCATTTTAGAGGCTGTTCAAATGGCTGTAAATGGATATGGTCCTTTGAGGAGTTTATAACTCCAGAGATTGTAGGCTCGATGGGATTTCAGTGGGAGCACTGGGCAAGTATACAGATGAACAACTAAAAATACACATCACGGCATGCACAACTGACCTTGTGCAGGTGCTCTATCATAAAGGGAGCTAGATATCTACCAGATGGTACCATAGAGCATCAACCAGACTTGTGGCTAGCTTAGATTTGGGCAAGGTATGGAGAGGATATACTTTTCTTATTTCAGTCAGAAAAACAAGTATTTCCTAAGTGTTTACTGTGTCCTACAAGCTTTCTACGTATTTTCTCACTGTATCCTTGCAATAACTCCTGTTTTAACAGAAGAGGAAACAGGCTTAACCAAGATGAGTGACTTAGCTCAATTGACTAAGGGCCTAAATGGCAGAGGTAGGATTCCAACTAGGTCTGTTTGAGTCTTTCCACTATAGCACCCTGACAAAGTATGTCTTAAAGATCACCCAGATTTACTGAGTCTAAATGATCTTTGGAGAAGAAAATATTTCATGACGATGATTGTTATATATACTTTAAAAAATCATAGGAAACATCTTTTCTTTCTATTGTCTTGACTCCTCGGAAGGAGAGATAAGATTGTAATGTAGCCAATGCTCAGATTCAAATTCAAGACAGTCATCTCAATGGCCTTTGCCCTGTGGCAGGCCAGGTCTCTTTCAGTTTTTGTTTTGGAACGACTATGGTTTCTATAGGGTTTTTCTCCCTCCGTCTCGAGTATTGGAAGCTCTCAAATTCTCCTAAGAACCAGTTCGTGATTTCCCAACTGGATGGTGAGCAGAGGAAACAGTCTCCTCTCCATGGACCTAACGCAGTGAGTGGACACCCAGGACAGAATGAATGCCCGTGCTAAGAGGGATTTTAGAGATTATTCATTCTAAGCACCTTGTATTTAACTGGTGAGGTAACTGGTGTTTGGGGAGAGCCTATGACTGTCTGGTGTTGTTTCAGAGCTGGACCCAGAGTCCAGGGCTCCTGTCTTCAAGCCAACACTCCTCCTTCTGCTTTGCAGGACTAGGAGCTGAGAGTGTTGGCCAGCTTTTTCCCCTCCCTTCCTTCCATTTCTCTTGAGTGCAAAGGTAAAGGCACAAAGGGTGTGGGGTGTTTGTTTCAAGGCACAGAAGGAAAGGACAACTAGAGGCATATGGCCCAGTCACTAGTGACTCCCCTGTTAAGCATAGAAGTAAAATTTTTTCCCAAACTAGACCTTAACCTAAAATACTTGGGGTATTTAATGCAAAGCACTCACTGTCAGGTAATTAAAAAAAACAAAAAAACCCCAGCAACCTAGTAGGCAAAAGACTTAGGAAATTAACCAAAGGTCTTAGGGGAAAGGAGCTGTTCATGTGTGTCAGTTACATGAAGGAATACAAATTGCATAGTGACCCCTCAGAATATAAATTCAGAAAACCTAGTTGAGATGGCTTTTTTCCTTTTGATGCGATACTTATGAAAGTATCATATGTATCTTATGAAAAACCCAGTTTTTTCCTTTTCATTTCTTCTTCCTTTCTTTTTTCTTCTTTCCTTCCTTCCTTCTTTCTGTGAAGTATGCACTTACTCACTTACTTGCTTTTTCCATTAAATCACCGTTGTGGGTCAAATTGTTTCCCCTCCAGAAGATATATGGAAATCCTAAATTTTGATATTGGTGAATGTGACCTTCCTTGGAAATAGGGTCTTTACAGATACTCAAATCAAGATGAGGTCCTATCTGACTAGGGTGATCCCTAATCCAATGTGACTGGTGTCCTCATCAGAAGAGGAGAAGGCAGACAAGCAGGTAGGGAGAATAGTGTGTGATGACGGAGTCTGAGGTTAGAGTGATGCAGCTACAAAATAAAGGGACCCCAAGGATCACCAGCAACACCGGAACCTAAGAGGAAGGCGTGGAACAGATTCACCCTTAGAGCCTTTAGAGAGAGCCTGGACCTGCCAACTCCTTGATTTTGGACTTCTGGCCTCCACAACTGGGAATACATTTGTGTTGTTTTAAGCCACCTAGCTTGTGGTAATTTGTTATAGTTGCCCTAGGAAACAAATACAGTCCTCAAACATTTCCAGAATTCCTGCTACAGCCAGAAGCTTTGAGTAGCGAGGGTGGTGGGGAAGAGAGGACCAAACAGGTGCATAGAACAATGTTTTACCTTCTAGGAGATCACAGTCCAGCAGTTCCATTAGGAACCTTAGTGATTCCCCCATCCTATTCACACAGGTTTATCCACTTTTCAGAACAATCGAGGGCAGGTGACATCCATGGTGACATCTGTGGTTGCCCTTTCAGTGCACGCAGTGATGGCAGGAAACACTGTGGGGAGAGGAAATGATAATAAGTCTTTGGAATCAGGCAGCCACTGAGATCAGCCTCAGAGAACTGAGAATTATTGAAAATTTCAGCAATTTTCAATTACTGAAAGAACAACAATAATATTTAGGGTTCTGTTTGGAGTTATTTTGGGGTTCTTAGCAAAGATGAAGAGGACTGAAGAAATCAGATAGTAGAGGGTAAGAAAGTTCTGTCTGAAAAACTGGGATTCAAGGGGAAAATGTGGGGCAGAGATCAACAGCTCCCTGAGGACCCACATCACGCTAGCATCACCCCTTCCCAGGTCCTCTCGTAAACAGTAAATTCCTACTGGGTTGGCTTGAATTAAGTTGTGATCATTTCCCCAGCTCTGATTTCATGTAAAGAGTTGAGCTGGTAATGAGAGAGGAGGGGACCCACAGTGGCTCTGCTTTTTGTGCTAATGAACTTACCCAGGCTGGTCTTGTCCTCTGAAGCCCCAGTTCAGACTATTTCCTGTGTGGACTTTGGAGACCATGAAGAGTGAGGAAGGTGGAGGAAAGACAGTGGAAAGTCTGGGGTAGGAGAGAGCAGCAAGGAGAGGTAAGACCGGAATGAGAAAATGGTTTGTACCCAAATGTTGGTGCTCGCACCTTGACAGAGCCTGACTTGAATGCTTCCCAACCTAAATTTTGTAAGGTAACTATGAGCTGCTTCGATTTTAAAATCAGCTGCTCACTAATTGATAAATTTAGCAGCACTTAAGTGTAAGAGGTTTATATGTCTAATGGAAACAGCCTAATAGGCCGAATAGGAGGCAGCATGATGCATTAGAAGACACAGAAGACCTGCATCAGGCGTATGCCTAGAGCAGTGTTTCTCAACTTTTTTTCACTGTCATCTCACTGAAGAGTCATTGAGACATGTTTTCCTAGTTGCCTCCCACATGAAATTTTATACCATAGATATCTTAGAAATTTGTTTATATACTACATGCACATCTGTGTTTATATACTGTTTAAATTTGTTTATATACTGTTACAAGAGGCAGTTTGTCCCATCTGGGGCCAATATTGTCCCGTTGATAATTTCTGCTTTAGATGAGAACTGACTTTAGGACCTAGGAATCCTCAGGAGTTGGACAGAAGTCACTGGGTACAAGCTGACAGACCTGGCCTTGAAGTCTGCTTCTGCCACTTCCAACTGTGCCCGTGAGCAATTTACATAACTAATTTTGAGTTTTAGTTTCTTCTTCTATCTTAACTATATTAAGAGCAATTTCGGTGAAAAGGTAAAGAAAGTTTAAGTACTTTGCGCATTGCTAGACACCTAGTCTGTGATCAAAGCAGACGTTTTTTTCTGGCTCTTTGCTAGGCTGTTGTCCAGCCCCCTGCATCTACCATCAATGAATGGGGTATATGACGGTGACTTCAGGGAGTTAGACAAATGTGAGCTGTTCATTTGCAGAGAGTTTTCCTCCTTGAGGCACTTTTCTGTAATGAGCGTGATGACCTTCTCTAGAAGGGTTTGCTGGGCCTGGGCAGCCTGGATCTTTGGGGAGCTCTGCTTCTGCTTCCTCTCACCGGCCTGTTCATACCATGCAGAAGAGGGCTGCAGGCTGCTGCTGGCTTCCCACTTCTCAGGACAGATCGAGCCAGAATGTAAGGGCCTCTCCAGGGAATTCAAAAAGCCAAATGAGAGAAATATATTAAGAGACAATAACAAAAAAGAAAAGTCATAAGCCTTCGAAGTGTTTAAAATGAGGGAGCAACACACAGATGACCTGTTGTGTAGAAGAAAATTTGTCTTCAGTTGTGGTTTCT
Source organism: Lipotes vexillifer (assembly GCF_000442215.2). Taxonomy (NCBI): domain Eukaryota; kingdom Metazoa; phylum Chordata; class Mammalia; order Artiodactyla; family Lipotidae; genus Lipotes; species Lipotes vexillifer. The sequence goes on along the minus strand of NW_006791935.1, from coordinate 995,552 downwards.
AAGCGTAAAATGACTCCCTATTTAGGTAGCGGGAGAAGAAAAAAGAAAAGGAAAAAAATTATAGAGGAACTCTTCTAAGGAGATGAATGAAAGAGGAAAAAATGCTTCCTTCACGCGTGCTGGTGGCACTCAGGACAAAGTTTAGAATAGGGTGGTCTGTTTCTAAATGAGGTTTTTGAAGATAATCAGCTGTGAAATTTTAGGAGATGATGATGATGCATTTGCATAGGCCAGGGCTTTTGCTTTTCTTTTCTCTACAGGACATCTGAATTTTTGCCATATTACAAGGTACTACAGACTGAGGCCTGGAAGGACTTGAAGGTAACAACTCCAGCTTTTTGACAAATTCTTTGAGAAATCTGAGGCCCCCCCCCGCCCCTAAAGAGGTTATTATTTACCCAAGGTCGCACAGCTAGTGAGTAGCAGATGGACGTACCTGGGTTTTCTGATTTCAGATCTGCTGTCCTTGTTGCTCCAAGTTAGCAGTTAGTAATGCCAGGACACAGAAAGAGCACAGAGTGTGGTTACAACTGACTTGGATTGCAATCCTAGCTCTTCCCTTTATCAGCCATGTAGCTTTAGGAAAGCCATTTAATCAGCTTTTCTCAAATGATAGCACTCTGGAAGAGCAAGTTTCTGCTTGTTGTGAGGGGCAAGTGTGTCTGCACATAGTAGGTGCTCCATCGACAGGACCTCATCTCAAATTCCAAACCCAGGTGTCTTGGATCCCAGAGTATATGGGCCCCTTTGCCCACACCCTTGTGAAATGGGTCTAATCCTCTGTAACACATGAGATGCCAAGAAATCCTAAAGTCTCCATCAATTTTCATCATATGAAGTTTATACAGCATCATTCATTATAAGAAAAATACGTATTAAAATAATAACATGTATTTGTCTCACTCTTCCTATTTGTTGGCAAGTGTTTGGGGACACAGGCACACTCATGGTTTGGAATATTAATTTGTATCACCTCTTTGGAGAATAATTTGACAATACATATCACACCTTAAAATGCACTTACTCTTTATTAACCTACCTGTTTCACTTTTACAGATACATTCATACACATCCAAAATGTGTATCATTGCAGCATTCTCTGCTACAGCAAAGTTTGCACAGGAACTAAATATACCTTTGAAAAAACATGATAGGGCTTCCCTGGTGGTGCAGTGGTTGAGAGTCCGCCTGCCGATGCAGGGGACACGGGTTCGTGCCCCGGTCTGGGAGGATCCCACATGCCACAGAGCGGCTAGGCCCATGAGCCATGGCCGCTGAGCCTGCGTGTTCGGAGCCTGTGCTCTGCAACGGGAGAGGCCCGCGTACCGCAAAACAAAACAAAACAAAACAAAAAAGACATGATAAATTGTGGTGTGTCTGTACAAAGAAATATTATGCAGCCATCAGGATGAACCAGCTCTACGTACACAGTTATGGAACCATTTCTAAGGTGTCCTGGTAAGTGTAAAAGAAGGATACAGACTGATAAGTACAATATGATATGGCTTGTGATATATAGGATGTAGATACATTTATGCTTATATATGGAAAGGCTACCTGTGGAAGTATCCAGAAGAAATTCAGGGGAGGAAAATTGGGGAACTGATGGCCAAGGGTGAGAATGAGATTACGTTTGGTATACCCTTTGGAAACTTTTGAGATTTGCTCCATGTACATGTATTACCTATTTAAAAAAATAAACACAAAGCAAAAAGAAAGCCCAGCCAAACAAATAAAATACTTGTGGTCTCGGTGCTGGCACAAACAGCCCTCCTGTACATCTACTCCAATGTGCTTGGCCCAATCTTCTTTGTCTCACTGGCCTCTTGTGTCCTCATCTTGGCTCTCTCTTGACTCCCAATACCCACCACCAGCCTCCTTTGTCCTGAAAACCTGTTTCAGACAGGCTCCTCTGGCTTCCATCTCTAGTGCTCTCTCTTGGGCGCAATGCCACGCATGTTCTCTGGCTCTGCGGAGCTCAGCTTGCTGGAGCCCGCCGACTCCTGGCCAGGCCAGCCAGGTCGCTAGACAACATGCATCTCTTGGCAGCAGCCACTGCCTAGGCGCAAGGAGGGAATGGTCTACATGGTCATCCACTGTGTAGATGTACTACTGGGGCTGCCTGTGGTGACCTTTTACCTTTGATTGGCCCAGGGCATCTTGGTTTCTTCATCAGTTCTTTCTTCATTGGTTGATTTGTTGGTTCTTTTGTTCATTCATTCATTCAATACTTCTGAATTGGAGAAACAGAAGCTATGGTCCAATGGGATTCATTTTAGGGATGTGCCTGGGAATTTCATTTCCCTCTACTTTCCTTTTCCCCAACCCTATGGATAATTTAGATTTTATCATATCCTGATAGCATAAGACTTAACAATTAAACCAGCTGAACATGTTGCATTATCAGGGGCAGCTTCTGGGGGTTACAGTTAAATGACCTCCCTTTCACCCTCACTGGAAAGGATCTATAGCAAAGAGGCGTTTAGTTTAATGACATTCACAGATGAGTCTAATTTCTCGTGGCTGATTTTTAAAAAATTTATTTACTTATTTATTTTTGGCTTCGTTGGGTCTTCATTGCTGCACGCGGGCTTTCTCTAGTTGCGGTGAGTGGGGGCTGCTCATTGTGGTGGCTTCTCTTGTGGAGCATGGGTTCTAGGCACGCGGGCTTCGCGGGCTCTAGAGCACAGGCTCAGTAGTTGTGGTGCACAGGCTTAGTTGATCCGTGGCATGTGGGTATCTTCCCAGACCAGGGATCGAACCCATGTCCCCTGCATTGGCAGGCGGATTCTCAACCACTGCGCCACCAGGGAATCCCTGATTTTTTTTTGAACCAATAAAATCCTTATTTTGAGACTTTTCAGTGTTTCAATTTTTTCAGAGGGCATCTTGGGGAAAACAATGAATGCCTGTAGGCCATTGACCACTTTCTGTCTTCAGCCATCAGGGATCTTGGGTGAGGTTAGAAGAACTTCCAGGAACCGCCTCTGGCTTGATTAAGCTTTGGAAATACCTCCATTGATACTATTCAAGTGTTTATTGAGTACCTACCTCAGACATGATACTGAATTGACTTCAGAAAATCACCTTTGCCCAAGGCCTGGGAGGGGAAGGCACATGTGGACTCTGGTGGGAAAGGGAAATTCCTTGTGGGGTGACTGAAGAATGGGCTGGCTCAGCTCCAACCAGAGAAGGATCCACGAGAGAAAGCCATTAGGTCCTGAACACTGATAGGGTTTATGGCCTCTGCTCTTACTGAGGTGATCTGACCTGAATGGGCATCTGAGCAGGAAAGGAAGTGGCAGCAAGAGTGGTCCCTAGGAAGGCAATAACTTACATCAATTGGAGGCATCATCTAGAACAATTGCACTGGGAGAAGCTGTAGTTTCTTGTGTTGTCCTATAAAAAATGTTCTTTAACGAGATAGCTTAGCATGGTATTTACGAGTACAGACTCTGGAGACAGACAGACTACCTGGTGATCTAGGCTCTATCGTTAAGTTTGTTTAACCTCTCTGGACCTCACTGTCCTCATCTGTAAAATGGGGATGTGATAGTGTCCACCGCACTCCATTGCTTGAGGACCAAATGAGTAAAGCCCTAAGATAGCACCAGGACCATTGTAAGTACTCAAAAATGTAAACAGTTATTTTAACTGTGCTGTTTTGCCCTTCTGAAAAGAACCATCTTCCAATGAGTTGAACTCTTAATTTGCCTAATATTGAATTTTGTATTTGTAGGGATAATAGGATTTTTGCACAGCAAAATACATGTTTTTTTCTTTTTTTGTGTGTCTTTGCTCTCTTGTTCTTTCAACATCAAAACCCTAGGTTTTTTGATCTCGGAGAAATGATGCAAACGAAGGGAGCCACCCAGTCTGTGGTCCTGGGGTGTGTTCCTGAACATACATGTGCTCCTTCAATTCAAAGAGGAGCCTATAGTTCTTGGCTTAAAATGTCACAAAGAGATTGTAGCTGAAAATCCCCAGGCTCTTGAATGATTTGTCTCTGGCTTTTGCCCCTCTTTTATTGCAAGTATCATTAGTAATGTTGACGAAATCATTACCTCTCCAAAAGCCTGCCTAAATTATCTTTTTCCTAACTTGTGTGTTCATTGCATTAATCATTTGGAAATAACGTCCTCACGAAACCTAACATCTTCAGGTTTATTGAAAATGGCTTGCATTTGTGTACAAGCTGACATTGCCTGAGGAGAAAGTCAAAGACCTTGTCAACAGCAGACTTTGGAGTTTGCCCTTGAAATAATGGCAATTAGGAATACACCCGTCAGATTCTGTCATTTGCAGAACTTCAGTAATCAATAAGACATCATCAGCCTTGTCCCTTTTTTCTATGTCCACAATACTACCCTGGCTTCTGATTTGAACCTGAATAACTTTTGAATAAATTTCATTTTTGCAATTAAAGTGTAGTTCTGACCAGATGGACCTATTCAGACTTTTGTGACAATCCATTTCCAAGTGATTTTCCAGCTATTCAGTTCAAGCTGCAAATCTAACTGTTGTAATGAAAATAACTTATTTTCCAAGAGCTCCTCAGAACCATTCTTTAAAGGATCTTCCTCTTTAGGGCCACCGTGGGTATTTTCAGTGAAAAATTATTATATATCTTATGATTGTATATTTTATAATATATTTTGTTTAAGTGAAGCTGAGGGAGTCATTTCAGTTATTTTACCCAGCCCCACGCAGTGGGAGAAAGGTCCCCTTTTAACCAAACAGCCGGCCACTGCTCTTTGAAGAGCAATGTGTCAGTTCTTCAGTAGTACCTCTAGGTGGCAGTGCAGCCCAAGACAACGTTCTTGGTCCTGGCTTCCTCCCCTCCCCCTCTTTCTGGGCTGGCAGCACAGGTTGGATTGGCACGCAGGGAAAATAATCATTAAAAATAAATGCAATCAAAAGAAATAGGTTATTATAGTGGCACATAGGAACTGCTTTAGTTAGAAGTCTGTCGCCCTCCCGTTAGAAATGTTGTTTGGGAGGAGTTTGCCCCTGGGCTGTGAACATTTGCTAGAGGTTAAAAGTGACACTTGCTGTGCCTCAACCTTGTAGCCTATTTAATCCTAAGAAGTTTGACTTTAAATGGTCGGGTGGCTTTGAAGTAGCACGCAAAGGTGCACAGATGGATTTGCTTTGCTTAAGGCAATTCATAACTGTTTTTGTAACACTGACATGCACTATGACCCAGTGACGTACGGTGGTTTCATTGGCCATGAGAAAGTGTGCGTCCTTAGGAGGATTTCAAGATTAAATTCTGAAAAAAAAAACTGTTGTGTGAGCAGGGAAATATGATTAGAAAGTGTTGTTTAGTAAAACACTTTGGTAGGTTTAGTAAGAATCTCCCCTCCGCCCCTCCCACCTTCTCTGAGGCCAATCCCCTACCACTGCTCCTTCTTTTTTTTTTTTTTAAGATTTTGTTTTTTGATGTGGACCATTTTTTTTTAAGTCTTTATTGAATTTGTTACAATATTGCTTCTGTTTTATGTTTTGGTTTTATTGGCCCTGAGGCATGAGGGTCTTACCTCCCGGATTAGGGATCGAACCCATGCCCCTTGCATTGGCAGGCAAAGTCTTAACCACTGGACCGCCAGGGAACTCCCTCCCCTGCCCCCTTCTGAAGAAGCTATGGTTTTCTTCACTTTATTTTTTTTATTTTTTTATTTTTTTAACATCTTTATTGGGGTATAATTGCTTTACAATGGTGTGTTAGTTTCTGCTTTATAACAGAGTGAATCAGTTATACATATACATATGTTTTCATATCTCTTCCCTCTTTGTCTCCCTCCCTCCCACCCTCCCTATCCCACCGAGCCGGTTTCCCTGTGCCATGGGCTGCAGTTTTCTTCACTTTAAAATCAGGAGTTGCACTCCATGAACGTTATCATCCCACGTGAGTCAGGTGTTCTGGGTTATGCTATGGTAACGAGCAACCCCTAAGTCAGAGCAGTTTATCCCCACTGAAGTATATTTCTCACCCACACAGCATGACTAACTTGGGCAGCAGGGGACTCTTACCAAGGAGCTATAACAAAGCTCCACCATCTTGTAAATGCACCAAATGGAATGTGTGTTCTTGGGCCCTCTCTTCCACACTCTACTCTGGATCGTACACACAACGCTTCTACCCCTGCTTCATTACACAACTCGTTTCACAGCCCTACTTAACGGCAAGGGCCTGGGGGAGATTTTGGCTGAGCCTCACAGCCTCCATCAGCAGTTTATGATCCTATGATGCTGTTGGGGGCGTTATCTTATTTATTTTTTAATGCCCTCAACTGTCAACACCACACACGTGTTAATTCCTCAAAAACTAAATTTAATGGAATGCCTTGATGAGCACCCAGGCCCTCTCCAGGTGCAAGACTATATGATTTTTTCTGAGGAGCTTCTCCTTTTAGGCAAAATTAATTGCTTCTTCTCTGTGGTTTGGTGGCACTTCGTGCATGCTGATGGTTTTACATTTGTCACAGCCCAGTTTGTTTCTATTCTATCTCCTCTGATGGAATATAGTCTCCAGGATGGCAGACACTCATTTCCATCCACCTTTGTATTACTGATGCCTGAGAAGATAGAGATGAAAAGAAGAAATGGGTGGAAGAAGTTATTCTATGAAAAATAATGATAAAAATAATATTTTTAAGCTCCACGTGCTCAAAATACTGATTAAGTTTTTAGTATCTATAATATACATAGATGCCTGTCTTTTTCAATTCCTATAATAATTCTATAATGTAGGTAACTGAGAAATTGCATTTCATAGCAGTCAAATAACTTTCCCAAATTTCTGAGGTAGAAAATGCTAGAGGTGAGATTTGAATCCAGGCCTCTTTGGCTGCAGAGTTCTACTTCTGAACCATTATGCTATGCTGACTTCTATCCTGATATGTATGTTTTATTTATTTATTTAAAAATTTATTTTATTTATTTATTTTCGGCTGTGTTGGGTCTTCGTTGCTGCACGTGGGCTTTCTCTAGTTGCAGCGAGCGGGGGCTACTCTTCGTTGTGGTGCAGGGGCTTCTCATTGCGGTGATTACTTTTGTTGTGGAGCACGGGCTCTAGGTGCGTGGGCTTCAGTAGTTGTGGCACACAGGCTCAGTAGTTGTGGCTCACGGGGTCTAGAGCACAGGCTCAGTAGTTGTGGCACACAGGCTTAGTTGCTCCGCTGCATGTGGGATCTTCCCGGACCAGGGTTCAAACCCCTGTCCCCTGCATTGGCAGCGGATTCTTAACCACTGCGCCACCGGGGAAGCCCCTGTATGTTTTAATAACAAGCACATAATTAAAAACATAATTGTGATTGGTTGAAAAGTTGACTATGCAAAGTAGTGTCAACTTGGAGTAAAGCCTTCCACGAATGGCAAGAGACCTGGATTCTATTTCCCACTCACTGGCTGTATGACTTCAGCCAAGGATCTTCATTTGCCTCATCCCAGGTTCCATATCTGTAAACTTAGAGTTAAGTTTGGATCATTAATTTTCAACTTTACTGTACATACTGGAGACTGTTAAAATGCAGATTCTGATTCAACAGGTCCAGGGAGTCTGAGGTGCTGTAACTCTAACAAGCTTCTTGGTGATGCTATTGCTGCTGGTCCAGGAAGCATATTTTGAATAGCCAGGAGCTACATGATTGCTAAGGCTTCCTATTGTCTGAGTCTGTGAGTCGTTAGAAACTCTTGATTGAACTGCTTCTGAATTTCTATAACTGGCACAAAAATAGGAAGCAATTGATTATCTTAACATCCAGGTACTTGATCATTCACCCCAACATTCACTCTCTCTTCTTCCAGCAGTAAATTCTAGAGTCTCCCTGGAGAGTCTCTCCAATCTTCAAACTGTGCTTCAGGTGAATTTGGGAGGCATCAGTGTTTATAATTTTCTGGCCACTACAGTTGGTTCAGGGAATGTCACGAGACAGATTGAAAGCCAGTAAAGTACAATCAAATGTGTGCCTGAGAATTCAGGGATTGGGCAGAGACTGTTTTTGCTGGACTTGAACTTGAAGGAATAGAGCGGCCATGGCCATCTCACATTACTACGGTGCACACAGTAAGGTTGCGCAGAAAGAGAAAACAGATCGAAGATATGGAGAGAGAGAAGCCAAGTCCTGAGAAGTCTTTTGAGTTTTACTTGTAAGAGTAACTGGGATGACTCACCCATACATGGTTAGATACATTTATTAGCATGTGTGCATATGTGTGTGTGTGCCCTTGCACACGTGTGCCATGTGTGATTACTAATTAAAGGTATATCAACTGTGTAGGTTCAATCTCCTCCCAGATAAGGGCCTTAGGCCCTGGGATCTGGGCTCAGCATTGGAGAATGGGCCCGAGGGATTAATCCCTGAGAATTCAAGGCTGAAGACACCACTAAAAGCCAAGCAGAAAGTACAGCAGAGGCATGGATGAAGCAGAGGGATAGGAAATGGGAGGTAGGCTATAGGACCACCAGAGAGTCAAGGCCATAGCCCAAGGGTTAAGAATGGGACCTGCAGAGAGGTCCTGAGCTGCTGGTCTCTGGTTGTGATGCCTCCCACAGGGAAACTCTGACCTCTGCAGTAGGTGAGGAAGAAATCATGAGGTGTGCCAGGCCAGGAGGATGTAGAACGAGGTTGTGCTACTCTCTCAGGCCTTAATAAGGCAAAGTCACAGACTATGGATTGAAATTTGTTTGGCTGGGAAACTGCTGCTTGCAGTTTATGTGCATGCATGCGTGTGTGTGTGTGTGTGTGTGTGTGTGTGTGTATGTGTGTGTGTGTGTGATTATTTATTTTCTGACAGAAGCAGTAACCTCAAATAGTCCCTTGAGACTGGGCAGCTATTATGGATGTCACAGATGAACTCCTTGTAGGATGGCCAACTTCACTTTGACCTGTGGCAAAGCTATTTAAATTTTATTAGGGAAGCAGGCCAACCACCCTATTAGACCTTTGGGTGATTAAAAGAAAATCATCTTATAAAACGTTCCATTATGGAGGTCTCTTAACTGACCGTGGCTTCTTGTTGAATTTAAAATATCTGATAGGCAGATAGCATAACAGTAACAATTTGTCTGAATCAGACTAAGCACACTCAATTTTATGGAATATCATGACATCGGTATTTTTCCTATTTATGAGCAATCCCCTTTTTTTCCCCATCCCCCCCAAACATGGCTGCTTCAGCATATTCCAAAATCCATGTTCCCAAGATTGTTTTTGTCTTGCTTCAGTAACTCGGGAGCATTTATCCATGTAATAGCATGGTCTTCCGCTCCACTGCTTATATAGCCCTCACACCTCAATGAGTTTGCTTGATGGGATGCAGACAAAATGCTGCTTAGTATATTTTATATATCTAAATGAATACTTATAGCAAACAAAGGAGGCAGATATTTTAAAAGAGATATAATCATTTTGAGGCAAATGGCTAATTAAGTTTTTATCATATATAATAACTTACATTCTGTGTACCCCTCACTTGCCTTTCAGGACAGTGTGTTGAGCCATATTTGACTAAATGGTGGATAGTGACATGTTGGTTTATTAATAAACCAAAACACAACCTAAAATATGATTGTAAGCTGCTATCTTGGTTTAATTATTCTACAATAGTCATTCGCATGTACAGAGATACTATATGTTTTCTGAACAGGAAATTTGTGATTGGGGAAATTAGACAAAAAAATTTATTGAAAGGATGCCCATATTATGGTACAGACTCATAGAGGAATCTAATGCAGTTGAGAAGAAAGAATGCAATAGGTTTATACTTGCTGACCGGGAAGAATTTTTAAACACAAAGACAATTTTGTAGTAAGTGTATTTCATGTAAACATGTTTTTATTAAAATATTAATAGTAAAAATAATACTTATAAAACTATGAAGGAAAATACTTATAATAATTCCTCCTTATAAAACTATGAAGGAAACTGTAACCAAATTGTTTTCACAAGAGAAGTAAGATAATGTGTTACTATCTCTTTCTAAATACATTTCCATATAATTTTATTGTGGAATTTATTTTATAATGAGAAAAACAAAGTAAATGTTTTCTTTGTTTCCCAACTTAGTGTATATAGAAATAATTCTGGGCTGCCATTGGAAATCTGACCACCAAAAAATAATCTGTAAGGTAAAATGAAGCAATTTCTCTCTCTCTTTTTTTTAGTTGAAGTGTAGTTGATTTACAGCACTGTTCCAATCTCTGCTGTGCAGCAAAGTGACTCCATTATAGGCATGTAGACATTCTTTAAAATGAAACAATTTGTATTGCTGTTTATAGAAAAAAAGAATATGATAGAAATCCTTGAATGTCTGGCTTGGCAGGGAACTTAGGGACAGGGAATCTGATTCCTCGTTTTGGTGATGGGGAAAACAAAAGATGAGCAAGAGAGTGTCTTTCTTGAGCTCAGGCAGTCGGTGCATGATGAGATGGCCATGGACCCGAGGTCCCAAGATTCCCTAGAGGCCCCACCCACCGCTCTCTCCATGAGAATATTCTTTCCAGTTTAAAGGTAAATAATACCCAAGATTCGAAATATGTCTGCCATTGCATCTGAAAGCTAAGTAACACTTTATCTCATTAACTTAAGAATCCTAAAACACTTGTGTCTTCACTGCCTGTATTTTATTACTGTGCTGTACGATTCTCGTTTGGAGTGTGGGAAATGAATTAATCATGACTCTTCCTTGCAGCCCTGTGAGGCAGTGAGCCCTTATTATGGTACCTTCATTTTCCAGGTGAAGGAACACGGCACCAAGAGGATAAGTGATGTGCCCCGGGTCACACGTTGGGTCAGTGGCAAAGTTGGTAACAGTCAAGCCTGGGTTGGAGGGTTTTATCTCAGATGTGTTCTGTTCCTCTTCATTAAAAACAAGTTCAGAAAGATCCAAGACACTTACAGATTCTGTTATTTGGGGATTTCAAGGGTTCAATATTTTGTAGTCAAAAAAAAAAAAAAGAAACAAAATTATAAAGTTAGAAAAGTAAATATAACAGGGAGATTAATAGAATAATTAACTCTTCACCACTGAGCCTAGATTTGCATATCTGTGAAGTACGGAGTACTTAACAAAATGCCTGTGTTTAAACAATCTATTTCCCTTCTATGAGAAAAATACTCTTCATCTGCTTTGTCTTTTATAAAAATGTGCACATGTCCTATAGAAAGGTTTTAAATTTGCCTATCTCAGACTTGCATGATCTAGCAATGAATTTGTTTTTAGTAGATCATTCTATGCATAAGAATATTTCAATTATATTTTTTGAAATCTAAATTAGTCCTCTATTAATTTGATGGGCAAGAGTCAAATAAGGTGAAACACATTATTCAGACTCTCCTGAGACCGTCACATCCTTGCTGAACCCACTGGGACTCTCAATTCATCAAGTACACTTGTGAGAATTCACAGACAATTTTTTTTTTTTTCCATTTTAGGTCTTTGGGGGGAATTTGTTTATACATGCAAGTAACTTTAGTCATATGCTTCCTTATGAAACACACACATTGTTCATTCATGGAAAGCACTGAAGGTCCTGCCTCCCACGACAAGGGCAGAAATTTGGTGATCAGAGAATGGAGTGAACTGGGCACCAGTCAGCATCTTAGTTGCCTCCAGGAATTAATATGGGTTTCTGTCAAGTGACAACTGACCCAGGAAAGCAGCAACAGCACTTTTAGGATAACGTGGCTGGGGGAGTTATCTGGGCTTTGGGTTAGAGTTGGCCTTACAAAAGCAGTATTATGAGTTGCTTCCTAGGTTGAGTGCGGGTAGAGAGGGCAGTCTTCAGATACACAGGCCCAGGTGACCTCCAGAACGTGATGACTTATAATGGAGACCAGCTGCATTTGCAGTTAGAGGAACCACTGCCCCCAACCCAGTAATGCTGGTGTAGAGAGATGAGCGGAGCTAATCGCACCCTTCCTCCCAAGAAGTATACATTCTTCCTTCCAGACTAAGCCTGCAGAAACCTCCATGAGTACCACCTGAATCCAAAGACAGTTCTATACAGAGGACATGGAATGGGCTCTGTCATTCTGGGGGTGGACAGCAAGGGGGTTAGTTTGGTGTGTCCTGAGGGAGGGCTGGTGACACCTTGAGGAAGGCTAAAAGAGGGTACTGCAGGAGAAGCTGGGAAAGAATCTGGGGAGACGGGGAAAGTCAGACATAAGAAGCACATTCTAGGATTGTGCGGGGTTGGGGAATGAGTCGTCCCCTCCATAGATCTTTTGTCAAGGGCTATGATGGAGGAGGGCTCTAGGCAGAGAAACTAGCATGAAACATACTAGTTGAGGTGTGACAGTGGCATGTTGTAACTAGAAAGATGGTGGAAAGTGTGGGCTAATGACTCTAGAAAGGGGAATTGAGACAGATCGTGAAACTTGTATGATATTTCCTTCCTGAAAAATTGATCGTGATAAGCGTTAGCTAGAAACGTTTCGAGTGACTTATTTGCCTTTTGGCCAGTATTACTTATGACCTTATTACTAAAAATATATGATCAAATCGTAACTGGACACAGTTATGATTTGACTTGATCATATAAAAATATATGATCATATCATATATTTTTATATATGATCATAACTGGACACAGTTATGATTTGATTTGATCATATAAAAATATATGATCAAATCAAAACTGGACACAGTTTTCTTTTGGTGCGCATCACTTAGCTAGAATAATATTTTTTGCATAGCATTGTCTGTAAATCTTTTTGTGCTAGTTATCTACATTCACTGGAGAGCAGTAGTTTAGAGATGATCCATTTTACAGGTGATAAAATGGAGAGCCAGAGGGGCTGGGGCATTTCCAAAGCTACAGAGAAAATCAGTGGTTAAGCTACGACAGGAATCAAGACTCCTCAGACCCAGGCTGATATCATTGTCCATTGAACTGTACTATCTAGTACTACTTTAGCTAGAATACTTTCCCTGGCAAATATTTCTCTCCTTCCCCACTCCCTTCACAAACCTGGAAAGGAAATATAGGTCGGTTGAGTGACAGGGTCACCTGGAACTAACACGAAAAGACTGGATAATTTCTTCGCCTGCATCTCTCTCAGTAGGATGTATTTCCTCTCTCTCTTTTTCACTCACGCCCACCTCCTCCACACGTTCCAGCCCCACAAGTCAACCCTCTCCATTTTATAGGGCTGTATTGAGTCCAGCTTAATAGTGTATCTTGCAAAATATCTATATTAGATTTATTTTATCCTTCAGAGGAGAAATAATCACAGAAAACAAGAGTATTTCTTTCATTTAGGTCATAGCTTGTCACATCTAGCCCAAGAAGCACTAGCTGAAATTATTTGTTACATCTCATCTGGGTGCTGCAAAAAAATTAGACATTGTTTTGAAACATCATCTCGTTAGATCTCTTCTTGGTGGAGAGTTTTCATTAATTTATGCAATTGTCAAGCTGCTTCATGTTTGAGTATATACTCTGTAGAGTGAATTCTTTTCTGGGCATCATGAGAGTGCAGAATTTAGAAACAATGTAGCAACAGAGATGATTTGTCCTTCTATTTATTTTCTCTCTTTTGGGAGAATTTGTTATTTTAAAAAGGAAGACTGCAGCGCAATCTGTTTCATTCTGCTCTGATGGTAACCTTCCCTTGTACAACGTATCAATTTTGAATGATACAGATTCCTTCTCCCCATAAACACATAAACCTATCAAGCTCTGAGATGGCTGACAAAGCTTTAACTTTACTGAATGTGATGCTATAATTAAGGAAATGTGGACTGTGGAGGTAATCATTAGTTCTTCTGTATGAACATCTAGCCCAGGATTTTGCCGCCTACTATGTTTCCTTGTTAATGACAATGTTGGGAGGCTTCCAAGTAATTGAAATTGCCCCCTTTGAAGAATTGATGTGTGAAGTGATCATGTAATCTCATAATGAGCTAGCAATGGAGAGATGAAGAGAATTTATATACTGGCACAAAGTGGAAATAATTAGTCGTACAGTAAATTTCTGTACCAGTCTGTAAGTTTGTGCGGTAGAATTAAAGTAAGTATTACCCACTGCTGCATAAAATTTAAAAAAATGCTTCTAGGCTATTTTAGGTAGATCATAAATGAATTCTAATCATATTCCATGGATTCAGCCATTCGGGATGGAGGACCATATATGTCTTATCTTATGGGGTTGGGTTGTGAAATGTATTGCTCAACTATTTCTGTGACAGTGTTGCATTCCAAGCGTCCCACCAAACTTGCTCAGGGGTCTGTGGCTCTGATGCACTTTGGAGAGGCTGGACTCTGGGTTCCAGGCTACGGGCTGTGGTTTGGGTTGCGTTTGGGTTTGCTCCACGAGTTTCTCATCAGCTTGGACCAGTAGCCATCCAGAGTCTGCTCTTCATATAGCAAATGGCAGGACTGCAAGAGAGCAAATTGAAACCCGTGACCCGGCTGGAGTTCTCAGCCCTGAAATATCACATTGTCTCTTACACCTGTGGTTCATTGGCAAGTTGCAGGGCCAAGCTCAACGTGAACACAGAGGGCAGGAGTTCTAGGTCACGTGGCAAAGGCATGGATGCGTAGAATTATAATATATATAATAATTGCAAATAGTGATGGAAGCCACAGCAAGGCCAATAATCTCAATTCCTACAAATTCCCCAGCTGGTTCTTATGACCCCCATCCTTGAGAACTATTGGATATATTTTGTTTATTTTTGTAGTCTCCTTACTCACAGTTTCTCTAATCAGCAATAAATGTCAAACTGTTAATACTGAATTCATTTTGAATGAGGATCACAAAGTGTGCTGTGAGGGGAGTATTTGCTCCCTGAAGGGTCTTGTTTGTCTCTTGGGGATTTGTTTAAGGATACATATAATTAGGGCCAAAGAAATGTTTAAATTTTGTCTCATTTAATCGCTAAATACCTTTTAGAAAATGTGGAAAACTCTGTCGTAGAAGAGTCCACGTCATCAGTAAACCCCCTCTGCCCTGGGAAGGAAAGAGAGCTGCCACCTCCTCTACCAGCATCCTATACCCCCTTCTCCTCCTGGATGTCTGGCCAGTTCCACACATGGGGAGAAAGGCTACACCTGCTTAGCCCAGGTTATGTCCTAACTGCTCTCAACCTTAGATATGTATGGGTATAGAGTTGTGTTCAGTTCTCCAGGAAAGAATTTAAGTATAGGATGCATTTACTATCAGATTCACACATGAGAATGTATAGTGCCTTTGCCTGAAAGGGCACTTAGAAGTTCATATTCTTATTTTAAAAATTTATATTTTATTTTTTTTTGGCTGCATTGGGTCTTCGTTGCTTTCTCTAGTTGCGGCGAGTGGGGGCTACTCTTCATTGTGGTGTGTGGGCTTCTCATTGCAGTGGCTTCTCTTGTTGCGGAGCATGGCCTCTAGGCGCGTGGGCTTCAGTAGTTGCGGCGTGTGGGCTCTAGGGCATGCAGGCTTCAGTAGTTGTGGTGCGTGGGCTCAGTAGTTGTGGCTCGCGGGCTCTAGAGTGCAAGCTCAGCAGTTGTGACACACGGGCTTAGTTGCTCTGTGGCATATGGGATCTTCCTGGACCAGGGCTCGAACCCATGTCCCCTGCATTGGCAGGAGGATTCTTAGACACTGTGCTACCAGGGAAGTCCCAGAAGTTCATATCCTTTAGCAATTTATTTTCATATATTCTAATGGAAAGGAAAAGAAAAATGGTTAAAAAAACCTCTAGGTCCTTACTGCATAGTTATTCATGAAACCCTGCTGAGCCTTACTGTACTCCTTGCTCCACAGTATTCCATTCATTTTATTTTCACATTGTCTGAAGACAAGTGTATTTATGGAGCAGACTACTTGAAATAGGAACTGTCCACTAAACCTTGAAAACGTAGTCGCTGAGTCTATAGCTGACTCACCATTCTGGTGCTCTCTCTCAACACTGAAGCTCTTAGAAGAGACCTTTTATCCACTTTATAAGTATTAGGCCCAACATTACATATAAGCATTTCACAGAATAGTTTGAATTTTGGAATAATTTTGATTCAAATAGTTGGATGCAGAGATGGAGAAATGAAGGAGGCAAGAAGGTACTATTCCTCTGTGCAGCCCCTTGCGCTAGGTTTGTGTCCTAAGGAAAAAGGAACATCTCTGTGTTTCTCCATGGAACATGGCCCTAAGGAGAGTGAAGGGCGCACAGGGCTGTCCTGCCATCTTCAGGGTATGAACCACTCTTCCAGGTTTCCTGGCAGACTAGAAAATGTGGCTCTTTCATGGAGGGCACACAGCAGTGTCAGTGTGACAGAGCCATCCTCGGATATCTTAGCTGACACCTGACATCCCAGTGGCTGCCAAAGTGGAAGAACAAATGGAACATGGTTTTGAAACCCATGCAAACATCTCTGAGGATGCTCAGAGTACTGGGCAGACGCAGTGTGTGTGTACTTAGGGACCAAAATGCTACAACAAGACAGAACCATAAACCAGGAAATTTTTGCTTGATACCATTTCTCGAACTCTATTTACGTCCACAAATAGGTGAAACCCAAGCAATTCAGGTCACACTGACAGATGCATTTGGCCAAGCTGGTATGTTGAGTACCAACTGTTGAGTTTCTTGACAGTTCTGAACAGTTCTCTGATGTGTATGGTCAAAGGAAGGTCATGGATCTCAGGAAAGCATCTCCCTACCACACCTGCTCTGTCTCTGCGTTCTTTGTTCCTGTAAGTCCCCAGTTCATTGCCATCTCCTGCTCCCACTCTCCTTGCTGGCATAGGCTTTTTTGAATATGATGTGTCTCGTTCCTGGCTCATTCGTTGGCATTTCACTGAAACACCCGCTATCAGACCTCAGGAATAGGGAGAGTTATTTTTTGCCTGGTCAGGAATGAGCATTTGGTGGGAGTCATTTCTTTAGTGTGCAATGCCCTGAACCCAGTGCTTTGGGTGTGGAGGTCCGAGGCATTTCCTTGGGGAATCTGGTCAGCTTCCTGGTATAGAAGACTTAGGTTAGCCACAATCCTTCAAGCAGTCCTATGAGAACTTATAAAATACACTTCTATGTTAGAAATGTCCTAGCAATTTTGGAATTAGGTACTTTTGAGTATTTTTATTCCGTAGACATCATGGATGCCATATCTCAATTGCATTTCAATTACTGACTTATACTTCTGCAGTATAAATTTTGTAACTTCTTGCCCACAAACTAGACTGAGCACTGAGCTTGCTTCCTTTTTTTCCGTCCCTCCTTCCCCCTTTCCCCTCCCTCCCTCCCTCCCTCCCTCCCTCCATCTCCCTCCTTCTCCTTCCTTCTCTCTCTCTCTCTCTCTCTCTCCCTCTCTGGCTTGGGTGATCGATGATGCGATTCAGAAACAGAGAAGATGATCTATTCAGTTTCTAACATGTCACATTTGAATTATCTAAACAGGTAGAGATATCCTCTACCCAGTTATGTCATACATAGTAGAAACTTTATAAACACCTGTGATTAAATATATTGGGGGTCCAGTTCTGGAGCTCAGCAGAGAGGGCAGTCTGAAGATGTAAGTAGGGGTCTTCAACATACAGGGTGGGCGACATGGGCGTCTTGGGTTTAGAAGATGTCCCTTGGGGAATCTGCACAATGTGAGAGTGAAGGACAAAGCTCTGGGGAAACAGACCAGGGGCCGGCAGAGGAGCTGAGAAGGAGCAGTTAGAGAAAAGTGAAGATAACCAGGAAAGAGAGAGGTAATGGAAACTGAGGGAAGAGAGGATGCAAGAGGGGCTGCGGGACAAAGAAGAAAAGGCCTGCAGCGCCCTGAATCCTGCAGCCCCCAGCCCTGGCACCAGGGGGCAGGGAGCAATCACTATATAGTCACAAAGTTTGTTGCTTTTTATAGAGAGGAAGGACTCATTCAGAACCAGAATGAGCAACATTGCCCTCCTTAAACATTATTTCTTATTAATAAACCTCCACAGAATTAACAGTATTTTAGTTTTAAAAAATTTGTCTCTTCTTTTTCTTTTAACCATTATTCATTGTCTCTTTGATGATTTGCTCAAACCCAGTACACATGTATAGTGGTGTCAGAACTGAGAACTGAGGGAAACCACTTTATTAACGAGAGAAGAGTGCCTATTTATATAGTTCCTTTAGTCCTCAGTCTTATAATGTCTACTCATTTTCAGATAAACTCCCCCCCTTCCTTTAATGAAGTTATGTCATAGATCTGTAACACAGATTCTTTGTTTAAATTTAAAAACATTTACAAATAAATGTGTACCCCCTTCACTTATTTCTCCTACCACCCCACCCCCTGCCTCTGGCAATCACTAATCTGTTTCCTGTATCTGTGAGCTTGTTTTGTGTTTTGTTTGTTTGTTTTAGAGTCCACATATAAGAGAAATCAAATGGTATTTGTCATTCTCTGTCTGACTTATTTCACTTAGCATCATGCTGTCCACCCATGTTGTTGCAAATGGCAAGATTTCTTTTTTTTTTTTTTTTTTTTTTTTGCGATACGTGGGCTTCTTACTGTTGTGGCCTCTCCCGCTGCGGAGCACAGGCTCCGGACATGCAGGCTCAGCGGCCATGGCTCACGGGCCCAGCCGCTCCGCGGCATGTGGGATCTTCCCGGACCAGGGCACGAACCCGTGTCCCCTGCATCAGCAGGCGGACTCTCAACCACTGCGTCACCAGGGAAGCCCAAGATTTCATTCTTTTTATGGCTGAGTAATATTCCATTGTGTGTGTATGTGTGTGTGTGTGTGTATAATATATATAAAATTCTTTATTCATTCATCCATTGATAGACACTTCTGTTGTTTCCATATCTTGGCTATTGTAAAATAATGCTGTAGTGAATATGGGGGTGCATATATATTTTTGAGTTAGTGTTTTTGTTTTCTTTGGATAAATACCCAGAAGTAGAATTACTGGGTCATATGGTAGTTATAGTTTTAATTTTTTGCAGAACCTCCATACTGTTTTCCATAGTGGCTGCACCAGTTTATATTCTTACCAACGGTGCACAAGGGTTCCCTTTTCTCCACATCCTCACCAATACTTGTTATTTCTTGTCTTGTTGATAATAGCCATCCTAACAGGTGTGAAGTGATATCACATTGTGGTTTTGATTTGCATTTCCCTGATGACTAATGATGTTGACCTCCTTTTAGATTACTGATTCAGTCTTCTTACTAGTAATTGGTCTGTTCCTATTTTCTACTTAATTCATGATTCTCTCTTCATTGTTGTATATTTCTGGGAATTTATTTCTTCTAGGTTGTCCAATTTCTTGGTGTATAATTTTTCATAGGAGTCTCTTATGATCCTTTGTATTTATTTTGTACCATTTGTTATATTTCCTCTTTTACTTCTGTTTTATTTGAGTCCTCCCTTTTTTTCTTGGTAACTCTAGCTAAAGACTTGTCAATTCTGTTTATCTTTTCAAAGAACCAGCTCTAAGTTTCATTGAACTTCTGTATTGTCTTTTTGGTCTCTGTTTCTGCTGTAATCTTTGTTATTTCCTTATTTCTACTAATTTTGAGCTTCATTTGTTCTTCTTTTTCTACTTTCTTGAAGTGTAAAGTTCGGTTGTTTGAGACTTCTTGTTTCTTGAGGTAGGTATTTATTGTTATGAACTTCTCTCTTAGAACAGCTTTTGCTGCATCCCCCAAATTTTGGTATATTTCCATTTATGTTTGTCTCAAGGTATTTTTCAATTTCTCTCTTGATTTCTTCTTTGACACATTGGTTGTTTTGTTCTTTTTTTTCCATGTTCACTCTTGTTTTAATTATATACAGCAGAGACCCTGACATTCAGAGTACCAAAAAAATCCCTCTTAATAACTACTGTTCCTACCAAATAGATATTTAACATATGATGCTTATTGAGAACCTACTGTGTACATGGGGCTCTGCTAAGTACGGGAGGGGGTGGTTACAAAGAAGTATAAGGCTTGCTGTCTGCCCTCAAAGAACTTACAACAAAAGGCTGATGAACTAAGGGACACGTGGGCAGGCAATATACAATATGTGATACATGTACAGGAAGGTGAGGCCACTGTGATGTGACGTAGTTTGAAATCCAGACTTTGCTGCTTATTAGCTGTGTAAGCTTGAAAAGTTACTGAACCCCTCAGAGCTTCATTTTCCTCATTTGTAAAATGGACTACGAAGCCTACCTCGAAAGCTTATCATGATGTAATGAGCTAAGGCACATGGAAATCTTAAGGTGTCGTTATGGTTTCTGTGTGCTAGATACTCAAGAATGGCTCCTGGATCTGTGGGATTTGGGTTTGGCTTTGAAGAATGGATAGGACTGAGAAAGCAGAAATTTAGGGAAGGAAGCCATTCACCCAGAGCTCTCCATAGGCAACAGTGTGACCTAAGTAGTGTTTGTCTTCCCGCACTAGTATTTCATTACCCCATCCTTACCCGAAAACCCCCTTTTCAGGATCCTGTTTTCCAGAGACACGTTGCTGCCATGATCTGAAACTTTAATATGTGCCCCCCCTCAGAGTCAGTCCCTCTGTGCCTTCCAAGGAAGCTGTTGTCTAATCCAATAAGCCAGACAAAGTGGCAGTATGTCTCAATTTACTGATCTGTAAAGTGGGGGTGACATTACCTCCCTTTCCTTTCCTTAAGGTTTACCGTGAGAAGCAAATGAGATCATTGATGTGGAAGCACTTTGTAATTGTGAGGTTCTAACTACATAGGATGTTGTTAGGATTACAAACTCAGCCACTGATTGAATTCAATTAGATGCTACGTGGAAAGATAGGCCTGACACAATATCTGGTCTGTAGGCTCTTTCTTGAGAAATGTCAAAAGATATATATTATTAAATGGAAAGAG
>NW_006791935.1:949469-974499 GCF_000442215.2 Lipotes vexillifer | reverse complement strand
GAAAAGCGATCATCTTTAAGGTCTGTTCTCTCTTAGGGGAAAGTTTTTAACGTTTAAAAATAGCTCTCTAGGGCTTCCCTGGTGGCGCAGTGGTTGAGAGTCCGCCTGCCGATGCAGGGGACACGGGTTGATGCCCTGGTCCGGGAAGATCCCACGTGCCGCGGAGTGGCTGGGCCCGTGAGCCGTGGCCGCTGAGGCTGCACGTCTGGAGCCTGTGCTCCGCAACGGGAGAGGCCACAACAGTGAGAGGCCCGCGTACCGCAAAAAAAATAAATAAAAATAGCTCTCCAGAATCCATGACGTGTGCTTTGTAATCACCCCCCAAAATGACGAGAAACGGGGTTCAGTCAGGCCAAGCAGGAGGTAGGAGCAGCACCTTGCCCGCTGCGGGTGTTGGGGGAGAGACCTGTGGACTGATGGAGTCTCGTAGCACTTGCCCGACATCTCAACTGGTGGCCTCCTCTCTCACTGAGCAGAGCACTAGGCTAGTTTACACAACTCTAAAAATTGCCTATTTTTTCAAGGGCTTCCCAGTAGGTGGATTTTTCACTTGTCCTTCTCTTTTCTGTCTGTAATGCTGCCTCCTTTGGGCAGTTTCCCCAGCACCTCCACTGGGTTTTATGACTGGATGGACATTGAGACTTTTATTCCTGTGGGTGTTGGGTTTCATTTTTATTCCTAAACCTTTATGGTCTTCTGGTTGCTTGCAGGCTGAAGCATAAGGAGGGGCTGAGTTTCCTAAAGCAGAGGCCGGTGGAGGCTCTTTGGGCGGAGCAGGAGCTGGAGCTGAAGTGGGAGCCCAGACCCATTGGTGTTTTAGTAGCATGTTGTTTAATTGCCACATATTTTTGAATTTTCCAGCTTTCTTCATGTAATTAATTTCTGGTTTCATACCATTGTGCCTGGAAAAGGTACCTGATATGATTTCAGTCCTCTTGAATTTATTAAGACTTGTTTTTTGGGGGCTTCCCTGGTGGCGCAGTGGTTGAGAATCTGCCTGCCAGTGCAGGGGACACGGGTTCGAGCCCTGGTCTGGGAAGATCCCACATGCCGCGGAGCAACTGGCCCCTTGGGCCACAACTACTGAGCCTGCGTGTCTGGAGCCTGTGCTCTGCAACAAGAGGGGCCGTGACAGTGAGAGGCCCGCGCACTGCGAGGAAGAGTGGCCCCTGCTCACCGCAACTAGAGAAAGCCCTCGCACAGAAACGAAGACCCAACACAGCCAAAAATAAATAAATTAAAAAAATAAAATAAAATAATAAAAAAATAAAAAAAGGCTTGTTTTCTGGCCTAACGTATTATCTATCCTGGAAAATATTTCATGTGTACTTGAGAAGAATGTGTTTTATGTTGCTTTTGTATGGAATTTTCTATATATACCTGTTAAGTTCATTTGGTCTGATGTGTCATTTAAGGCTGATGTTCCCTTATCGATTTTCTGTGTGAATGATCTATCCATTGATGTAATTCCCTACTATGGTATTGCTGTCTGTTTCTCTCTTTAGGTCTGTTAATGTTTGCTTTATATATTTAAGTGCTTCTGTGTTGGGTGCATATATATTTACATATGTTATATCCTCTTGTTGGAGTGACACCTTTATCATTATAAAACTCCCCTCCACTGCCTCTTATGACACACCTGGCTCTCCTTTGTGGAAGCCAGAGAGCCCCCAGGAAAGCAGACCAGATGATACCTCAAGCTGGTCTCAAACAAGTAGAAGTTTGATCGGGATTTTTCATTGTCCCAGGACCCTCCCTTATAATCCTATCCCAGGTCCAGTTCTGTCCCAGGACATTGACTACCCACATTCCAGATGGGGATAAAGAGGAAATTGTCAGGAAGGATGGTTCTTATCAGCTGGCCACGGTCACTTTCACCCCTTATTTGGAGATGCTTATCCTGTTGTTCTTTTCCTATTATCTCCATTTCATTAAGGCTTTTTTTTTTTTTTTTTTTTCCTGAGGTTTTATCTTGTTCTTTCATTTGGAACATATACCTCTGTTTCTTCATTTTCTTGACCCTCTGTTTTGGTTTCTGTACAGTAGATGAAACAACCGCCTCTCTCAGCCTTGAAGGAGTGGTCTTGTGTAGGAGATGAAGCTTGTTGTTCAACCCTGCCTCAATGCAATGCTTTTTTGTCTCTCAAAGCTTTGTGCTTATGCAAGCAGCCCATTATATTTTTAATAGCTCCCAGTAATTGAGAATGTGCCAAGACCTGTCAGCATCCCTAATGGGAGGATCTCGGCCCCTAGATTCAGGCTGTTTAGAAGCCAGACCCTCAGGCAGTGGCTTTTTAAAGTATGAAAACGTACACATACACATTTTTTGTAGGACCGTAAGTGTAAGCTCTGCTGGCCTGGTGACCTGGCAGTCACAAAAATCAGGGCTCCAAACGAGTATATAAGCTCTTTCTGGGAGATACTGGTGAACTGGAACGAGGCAGAGGGAGAGTGCCAAGATGGCATCCACAGCCTGCATTCCGCATTCCATAATTACGGAGAGCAGCTCCGTAATCCACTAGACGTGTGCTGAACCTGAAGCCTGCGCCTCGGGCTGGAACTCCAGGATAAGCCAAGAAGCCTCCTTCACAGATGACTCGGGGATGTGCATCAGTCTGCCTCCGGCTCAGTCCCTGGGCTGGCAGCCTGCCAAGAACCATCTGCTTTGCTACAATCCCATAGGATCCACAAATGCAAGTCCCCCTGTCCACCAGGGCCAGGCAATCAAGGGGCATCCCCTGGGCAGCAACTGCAAAAACTGGGGCACCAGATACAAAAACCAAGGCAGTAGCCAAGTGTAAAGCTTTCTTCCAGGAGACACCGGCTCTCTGGAGGGCAGCAGAGGGAGAGCATGAAGACAGTGCCTGTCCTCCAAGGCCTCTGAAAAGGATTACAGTCAACCCCTGGATGTGTGTTTGGTTAGAAGCTTTTGCCCCTCAGGCCACAGCCATGATGATAAGCTAATAGGCCTTCTTCACAGAAAGATAGGCTTCTGGGTCTGTTGCCTCTTGCTGTGCCCCCGGGGGTGGTAGCTGCTTAAGAATTCTTTCTCCTTTGGTTGTGTGAGACCCACAAGTGTAAGCCCCACCGCCTGCCAGAGCCAGGTGATGGGGATGTGTACTCTGGCATCAGCTGCAAAAATTGGGGTATGAGCTCCTTTCTGGGTGACACTGATTTTTACAGTCCCAGGGGACCAGGAATGCAAGCTCCACTTGCCTCCAGAGCCAGGTGGTCAAGAGGTATCCCCCGCCCCAGCTGACTGCCACAGAGATCTGGGCACCAGGTGCATGGAAAGAGCTCCTTCTGGAAGATACTGGTGCTCTGGAGCACAGCAAAGGGAGACTGTGAAGATGGCCCCACCAGTCTCCATCCCTGGAGAATGTTCCAGCAGGCTTCTAGAGGTGTGTGTTAAATTAGATGCCTGCCCCTCAGGTCAACACTAATATAAGCAGGTGATCCTCCTTCATGTTAAATCAGGGCTTGATTGGCTGCCCCTGAGCTGGGCCCAGGGGCGGGTACATCTGAGCACGGGGCCGCTTTGAGAGCTGGCTCTCAGATAGCTCCAGCTCTGTGGGTCTCAGGATGTGAGCCCTGTTGGTTTTCAAAGTTAGGGCTTTTGGGGGCTCGTCTCTCAGGTGTAGGTCCTAAAAGGTAAGGTGTCCAATGTGGGGTTCAAACTCTTTCCTTCCTGGGGAGAAGCTCCGGGTTTTGAGTTTTCTCCCGGTTGTGGCTCACTGGGGTGAGCTGGGGGTGGCGTTTATATCGAGATTGTATGCCCGTTTCCATGTGGTTTCCTTCTTGTTTGCCAGATGTGTAGTGGTCATTCAGCCGGACTTGGACTTTAGGTTTTCTTAAGAGAAAAATTTTCCGTATGTAGCTGTAGACTCAGGGTGTCTGTGGGAGGAGGTGAGTTCAGGACCTTATGTTGCCATCTTGAACCGGAACTTTTCTAGACTGAATTTTAAACACTCTTCAAATCATGCGAAAGCTTGCTGCCTACAGGTTTTTAGAGAAAGTCATAGGAAATGAACTTTTTAAGTAGTATCAATGCTAAAAGAATTATCCTGGCAGCATAAAACATTGTGAAGGTTTTCCTAAGTGCTCCTTGAGACAGTGGGGCCTCAATGATTGAGATTTGAACTCCTGTGATCTGCTTAATACTGACAAGGTTATTCTAAGGGCTTTGTGCTCTCAAACATGAGCAGCATTTTATTACCCTAGATTTCAACGGAACTTCTGAAATGCCAAGAGTTTGCCTGCTGTTCCTAAGCTCGGAGAAATATAATCTGGTCCAGCAGGTCAGAGGACCTTACCTTTGGATATGGCCCACCGTGAATGTGAAATGCTAAGTCTTCATAGCCAGAGCATTTGAAATGGCCTTTCAGTTCTTAATTAGTAGATGCTTTCTCTACCACTGACTACCTGGGAGTGACGTGAAAGAGAATTTGCCTAGTTTGCAGGGGGGTGCCTGGGAGAGCCATTATCACTCACAGTGTGTTAGAAATGAAAGATTGAAGAAAAGATGATTAAAGCCCCAGCAGCTGCCTTCACAAATGAACTTCAGGGGAAAAAGCAGTTTACTGTAAACGTGGCAAGTCTTCATATTGGAGCTTGATGAAATTAAAGGCAATGCCAGGTAATATAAACCACTGTTGAATCTTTTCTTAAAACTGGGTTAAAACAAGGAGTAGGAATTTGTCAGGTGCAGTAATTACTTTGGTACTTTACTGATGAAAGCTCTCTTGGGCAAAGCCCTCCTCTCATCTGTTTTCCATTTCCTCCTAAGTTAGACTTTCAGCTGCTGGAAGAGAATAAATACGAGCTAAGAAGAGGGTAACTTCAAAGCCTATCCATTTATGAATTAAATATTTCTAAGGGTAATACTGGTGATATTTTTCCTCGCTCTTTCAGTTACCTGAATTACTACCTTGAGAAAATTTCTAGATTATTTGGTCAATTAGGGGAACAGAGAAACATACGTGTTGGTGACCATAGAAACAGGAAAAAAAAAAACTCTGATGAGACAACATTTGTTGCATGTGAAAATACTATAACCCAGCTGTTGCAGCTAAAGCGGGAGATGGAAGGATACTGAGGCATTAATAGTGGGATAAAAGAAACTCTTAAGGAAGAGAGAAGTCTGTGAGGTCCTTGCTGCTTGCAGTGTGGTCTTTGAAGCAGCATAAATGTCACCTGGAAGAAATCACCTGTTAGAAATGCAGAATCTCAGGCCTTACCCAGAATACTGAGTCAGGGTCTGCAGTTTAATGTGATCTGCAGGTGATTCATATGAACATTTGGGTTTAAAAAGCTCTGATCTATGGGCAGCCCTATAGATGCCCATCTAAGCGCTATCAAAGCCAGGGAGACCTATACAATTCAGAGGATATTCACAGCTTCTCAGAAGGCATTTGCAGAGGGTGTGCCAGTGGAAGGAATTACACATTCAGTGGTGGTGAAGATAGCAACAAATAGCTAGAGAAATAGAAATTCACAGGAAATCTTTAATTTTTTAAATTTTATTTAAGTGTAGTTGACTTACAATGTTGTGTTAGTTTCTGCTGTACAGCAGTGACTCAGTTATACATATATGTATTCTTTTCCATTATGGTTTATCACAGGATTTTTTAAAATAAATTTTATTTTATTTATTTAGTTTTTTAAAATTTTTGGCTGCATTGAGTCTTCGTTGCTGTGTGCGGGCTTTCTCTAGTTGTGGTGAGCAGGGGCTACTCTTCGTTGCGGTGCATGGGCTTCTCATTGCGGTGGCTTCTCTTGTTGCGGAGCACAGGCTCTAGGCGCGTGGGCTCAGTAGTTCTGGCTTGCGGGGGCTCTAGAGCACAGGCTCAGAAATTGTGGTGCACGGGCTTAGTTGCCCTGCGGCATGTGGGATCTTCCTGGACCAGGGCTCGAACCCATGTTCCCTGCATTGGCAGGCGGACTCTTAACCACTGTGCCACTGGGGAAGTCCCTATCACAGGATATAGAATATAGTTCCCTGTGCTATACAGTAAAACCTTGTTGTTTATTCATTCTGTATATACTAGTTTGTACCTGCTAATCCTAAACTCTCAGTACTTCCCTCCCCTACCTCCACTCCACTTTGGCAACCACAAGTCTGTTCTCTGTCTGTGAGTCTCTGTTTCGTAGATGTGTTCATTTGTGTCATGGACAAGAAAGTTTTATAGTTAAGGCAAGAAAGCTCTCTGCTTTAAGGACTGAAATGGTGCAATAGTAGAAAGGAGTTAAAACTCTTTGCAGTATATTTACTTGTTATGAAAAAAGGCACCGAATGATCCAAACAGGGGCAGCATGGCTGAGCGTGAGACGTGGAGCTACTGAAAGCAGAAGGGACACTCAGCACCAGGCAGCAAGACAGGGGTGTGGTCCAGGATAAAGATCTGCTTCTAATCAATTTTTGCTCATAGCTTTTGTAGTGAGGTGGAGTTAACAATAAACCCAGACCATGGTTATCCACGTTAATTCTTAGTAATTTACTGCATATCCTTATCTATTCCCACGTGCACTTAAATTAACGCGAATAAACTCTGCATAATTTGTTTGTAAACAGGTTTTGTTTCTTCACAAGCGTGGGTTCATTTCCCAGCTTTTATGTGCTGTGACTTTGACCACCTGTATCTTAGCCTCACTTGCCTGTTTCTTCAGCTTTAAAATGGGGATAACAGTAGTACTCACCTCAGAGGTTTGTTTGAGAATTAAATGAATTAGTACATGTTATTTGCTTAAAAGAGCACCTGACATATAGTTAGGGCTTAATAATTATTGGTTATGATTATTATAAAGTCTTGAAATAAAAGTATCCATTCAGATACTTAAGGAGAGGTAGCTGAACGAGGAGGATTCAACCAGCGCTGGCAATCACTCTGCTAGGACAGATCACATCAGTTAGACATATTATTTTTAGATGCTCCAGACCTTAAATATGGATAATAACATAAAAATCAGATAGGATTTTGAGTAGTCATAACTTAAATATTTTTTATATACCTAAGGAATGGACTCCCTGGAAATGGAAAATCCATTATTTATCTTTGCTTCCAGAAATCTCTTCCATTTTCTTGGGTCCTTTCTATCCTTACTCATAGAAAGGATATGGAAGGCCAAGTCCATGCCAGTCGTTCTTGGATAGATTAGTGATAGCTGAACTACTGTGGCTGAATTTCACTCCTTTAAAAATTGACTGAGAAATTGAACTTAATTCGTAGCTGTATTATGCATCTTGATCCATGTGACAGGAATACTAGAATATGATGTAGTGACATTGTAAAATGTTTAGGATCAGCTGGATCTCATTAAGAATGAGCTATTTATGCTTAAAACCTACTTTAGTGAAAAAATGTTTTCCTCAACTACTTTGCAGTAGTTTTTCATGTGCATTTTGAAGATTTTCCTCTTCCTGTTCCTTCTGCTTTCTTGAGGGGCATTTCCGCAAGGAAATGTCATTATAAACACCATGTGTCATAGGTGATGGCAGTAATCTCCAAAAGCAATGCATTGGAATAGCTCTCCTTGAAGAGGCAGGACAGTTATGTAAAGTAAAAGTTTGACCCATGTTATAGACTGGATATCTGAAAGCTTTTCCTTCTGGTCATGGTTCTGCTCTGACATTGCTGTCATCTCCCTTCTTGAAGTCTCTGTGTCCCATCTATGAAATCTGAACTAAAATATAAAATCACATATTCAACCAACTTAAAATTCTAGGCCTCTATGATTAGGACCCTACACAAAGGAATTATGAAAAGCATTTCTAACCAATTAGTTAAATGTCCCCTGGTTTAGGAGAATTGGGGTCAGGAACCAACATGAGACTACCCTGGGGAGAAATGTAGGTCTTTCCCTGAATATACTTTACTTGGGTAAATGTAATTTCTGAGAATAATTTCTTTTCTTGATTTTTTTCCTTCAGTCTGGGGCCATGTTGGTCAGCCTATTTTTTGTTTTTTTTGCGGTACGCGGGCCTCTCACTGTTCTGGCCTCTCCCGTGGCGGAGCACAGGCTCTGGACGCGCAGGCTCAGCGGCCATGGCTCACGGGCCCAGCTGCTCCGCGGCATGTGGGATCTTCCCAGACCAGGGCACGAACCTGTGTCCCCTAAATCGGCAGGCAGACTCTCAACCACTGCGCCACCAGGGAAGCCCGGTCAGCCTTTTTGTAATATGAATTTTTATTTTCAAAACAGACTTTCTCACATCTCTCTCTGTACTATTGAAGATGTTGACAATCTATACAAAAGCAGGAGAAAGAGGTCTTTGGGATGCTAATGCATTACACTCAGTCTCTTGGCCCAGGCGGCCCAGGTTTGGTGAAGAGGACATGGCAAAGATGCAAGGCAGTCCTGAGCCAGCAGGGATTACTGTAATTGAATTCCTGGGCAGCCCCTTGCTGCCTTCCAGCCCAGGCACACGTCTTTGCCTTTTTTCTATTTTCTGGCTTCCATAAATAATCTGCAGAGTGGACAGTTGGCGGCCAGAAAAATCAATTGGCCCTTATATCTCCTCTAATTAATTTCTCATTGCCAAGCATTCGCAAGGCATTTGTAGGGAATAAACTAATTCTTCTACCTGTTACGGTGCTTCTGATAGATGACAAGACATAGATAGATTCAGGGTGGAACAAACAGGTGAAGTTCTATAGCTGAGTACACTCTATCTGGACTTCCTTTTATCTTGTGTAACTGTAGAGAACAATGTTTTCCCAAATACCATATTATTAATATAAATAATAATTTAAATATGTTATCTTTTTTTAACTCTTTTAAAACCACATTTGTGTTGTGTGACAGAAACAAACTGTGGGTATTATAAGTAAATAGAAAATAGGGATGACAAAATGAAAAGTAAAATCATAAAGTACATGAACATTCCTAAGGCTTTGAAACATGCATGTGAGGAGACCAGCAGACACATATATTGGGTGCTCAAGAAATATTTAATGGATGAATGGAATTTTCCAAAGCAGTTCTTATTTGTATTTCTTCCTACCATCAGCTTAGGAGATAACCTATTTGTTTTATACTTGCCAATGTTGTTCAGTTCTTTTCCATTTCTTAAAAATTTAAGTGATATATTCTTACTACACACCTATGAGAATGGCTAAAATATTAAAATACCAAAATATTGAAAATACCAAATGTTGGTGAGAATGCAAAATTGTACGGCAACACTAGAAAACAGCTTGGCAGTTTCCCATAAAGTTAAACATATACTTATCATAAGACTCTGCAAGCACACTCCTAGGTATTTGCCCAAGAGGAATGAAGATTCGTGTTCATATAAAAACTCTACACAAATGCTTAGAGTAGCTCTATTCATAATCACCCTAAACTAGAAACAGCCTAAATGTGGGCTTCAGTGGGCAAGTGAATAAACAGACTGCTGCATTCATGTGATGGAATACTACTCAGCAGTATAAAAGAACAAATTTTTGATGCACATAACAACTTGGATAATCTCAAAGGCACTATGCTGAGTGAAAGAAGCTAACCCCAAAAGACTACATACAGCATGATTTTCTCAAGGAATCAGAACTACAGTTGACCCTTGAACAATGTGGGAATTAGGAGTGCCAACCCCCCCCAAGTCAAAAATCCGAATATGACTTTAGAGTTAGCCTTCCTCATCCACGGTTTTGCATCTGCAGATTCAACCAACCTTGGATCGTGTAGTACTATAGAACTTACCGTTGAAAAAAAAGAATCCTATATAAGTGGACCTGCGCAATTCAAACCCATGTTGTTCAAGGGTCATCCGTATAGTGATGGGGAGCAGGTCAGTGGTTGCTAGGGGTTTGAGGCCAGGAGAGTGTGTGACTATAAAGTGAGAGCAATGGGGAGTTTTTTTGGGTGTAATGAAACTGTTCTGTATCCTGACTGTGCTGATGGTTACACGAGCCCATACATGTGCTATAATTTATAAAACTGTACCTCAAAAAGGAGCCAATTTTATGGTATAATAATTTTTAAAACAAAGTGAAAAAAAAACATACTTATTGACGACTATTAAGCAGTAGGGAAACGTAAAAGTCAAATGGAGTCTTCACTCCTCACCTCCCTAACTCATACCAGGATGTGTATCCTTTCAGAGCTATCTGTGCTGTTCTCACAGGCTGAGAGTTGCTGGGAAAGACATCAACTCAGGAGCCACATGGCCTTAATTTGTCCCAGCCCCTCCACTTAATTGTAGCTTTGTGACTTTGGGCAAGTTACTTAACCTCTCTGTTTCTCATGTTTCTCTTATGTACAAAATGGTGCTTATAGCTTGTTATTTACATAACAAGCACTGTGTAAGCATTTGCCATTTTTACTATAGGAACATATGACATGCACACATAAAATAGGTTTGTATTTGTATCGTTTTGACATCTTTTGTTCATTTGACATTACATAATTAATATCTTTCCATGTCAGTATATAAAGATCTTCCCTACTTCTATGAATTCCAAAGGCTGCATAGTAGTAGTCTATTATATATATATGAATTAAAATATATTTAATATTACATATTATTTATAAATATATATTCAATACATTTATATTAAATGTAATATTACATATCCTATTTATAATATATTTAAATAATGTTCTTATTGATGAAGGCACCCTTTTTAACTTAAACTGGTTTTTTATTTTTGAAAAAATTTCTCTACCAATTGGATCCCAATGTGCTCGCAGTCTTCCAGGATTTGTTCACAGTTCATAGTTCACTGCTGGTACCCTTTTCTCCCTTCTCATCCTCCTCTTCCCCTTTCTCCTTCTTTTAAAAATCTTTTCCATAAGTTCCGTGGGCTTTTCGGGAGGCATTGGAAGTGATATGTGTCTTCAGTCCATCATCTTGAATCAGAAGCTCTTACCCTCCTAACATCCTTTCTTAAACCCATCCTATGAGTCAGGGGAAGTACTGAGGCAGAAGATTGCAGTGCTTAGGGAAGAAAACTGAACTTAAGCTGGGAAATTTGAGTGTGAGTTCTGCTTAGCCATCCATTAGCTGGCTGAAAGTGGACATTCACTTCACATTCTCTGGTTCTCAGTTTCAACTGTAAAATGATATGCTTAGACTAGATTAACTCTAAAATTCTGTTACCTCCATTTACAAAATGGTAACACTAAAGCTCACAGAAATGATTTGCCAGTGGTCATCCAGGAAGTGAGATGTAGACTTGAGTCTTGAACACGTGTCTTCAGATTTCAAATCACAGCTGCACCAAGCCAACCTGAGCAATGCCACCTCAAGAGCTAAGAGTGAAGGGGACACATCTCTCTGAGAGCCATTTCCTACCATGTGTGGACGTGAGCGTGTGTGCCCACACACAGAGGCTGTCCCAGGAGGTCGCCTCGTGGCCCTTATACGCCTGCCCTCCAGTGGACAGAGCTGTGTTCTAGAACATTGCCTGCTCCGCCTCTCGCGGGGTGGGGGCGGGGGTGTGGCTCGTCTTTGGCCCAGCACTGAGAAGCAGCCCTGTACAGATGGTGGTGCGGCTGCGTGCACAGTGGTCGGGCCTCCCAGCACTGGAGAGCATGGCTGAATTCGTTCCGAACTCGCTCTGACAACATTCCTCTCCTGGCAGCCATGTAATCTCTCCTCCAGCCTTGTGCAAGCAAATGGCTTTGCAGCGGCTCCCCTCACTCCTGGTGTAAGCAAGGTACAAGCATCAGGGCTGTGCATTTGTATACATTTCCCTTATTTGGATCTTTCCACAAGGCCTTCTCTAGATGTCAATTTCCTCCTTCCTTTCCATGGATTTTCCTTTGGGTTGTACGAACACGGTGTTTCTTTTTAGTCAATATTAGGATTATTTTTAAAAATTTGCAGCAAAACCCCCCAACTCCTCTAAACACACAAACAAGCCAACAGAAAATCAAATCAGCAAACAGATGCGTCCTACAAATCCATTAAAAGTGCTTCTTCAATGCAATCACATCAGCTTCTAGTTAGGGGATGGTTTCTTACACGGTTGTTTCTTACACGGTTTAAGAATTGAGTGTTCGTCTATCGCCACACACCTTTAACTTCTTTTGAATATGAGCTTCTGGAATTCTGATTTGTAACTTCATTCTTTCTGGCCTACTTCTTCCTTCTCCATTACCTGGTTCTGTCCATTCCCTGAGTCTTATGCAGTTATACCATCTGGCCGACCTTTTGGTTACTCCAGGCCAGCTGTTCTCAACTCTGGCTGCGCGTTAGAATCACTTGGGGATTTAATTTGTCTTTGTTGGATTCTAGGTGTGCATATATTTAAACATACCTTAAGTGGCTTGTACATAGAGAGGGGTAAGAAATGGATAACATTTGTTAAATGGGATCAACTCCTTCCTTTTTCTACCTGCCTAATCTAGGTTTTTCCTCTTTTGGTGATTCTCAGAGAGAAAATAGGAGGTTCCCTTGGGCGGTTGTTGGCTTTCAAGCCTTTGATCTGACAATGCATTCATAACTCTCTGGGAGTGTGGTACCCACCCTGTGGGCTTGTAGTCACTCTTAGAGATCACAGGATGAACACGAGGTACAGCATGATTTTTCGCTTGCTTTTTAATTTTCTCTATATCACTCTTTCATTCATAGTTTAGAAACAGTAGATGAATTATGTAGGATTTTTAGACTCCTCAATAAAAGGAGAAGGGGAAGGGAGCTCTAGGTTGAAGAAATTTGCATAGAAAGAAAGTATGCCCCAGTCACTGCACGTTTCAAAATGTGTGATATCAGTATTTGAAATGTTTTTGAGTCTGGTTCTTTTTAAAATACTTAGGGGCATCCTGGCTATAAAGACACAAGGCATTTTGCACAGGTTGTATGTTTAAGCTCATGGGAAGAGAGTCATAAAGTACATCTTCCATATCCACCTTCTGTTGGGTATTGAGAAAACTATTCTCTTCGTCTAAGCACCTGTGTTGAATTTGGTAGCTGTGGTGTTTGGACTGATTCAGCAGTAATTAATCTCCAGGCTAATTATGAGCTCTGTTGTCATTTTGCTAGATATAATTAAACTGCATAGCTGGAGAAAGTTGGGGAACTATGGTTTCCAAGAAAACTCTTCCCTGTAACTTGGCAAGGAGCTCAAGAGTGACAACATAACCAGCCAATTAAATATAAGCTGGAAGGCTGATGTCCTTCAGGATGAGTTTACATGAAGAAGACAAATGTATGTTCACAAGAGGCACCTGCTGTTTTACTGCTGCCTTTTTGGAAAGAGCTTGGAGTATTCTAGAGGTTTTCTCTCATTAATCCTTTTGATAGCTTTATTAAACAGGAAGCAGAACAAACATTTTAGTCCCTTTCAAACAGATGAGATGATTAACATCGTGAAGGTCAACTGTCTTGTCAAAGAGCATAGTGACCATGGGTCAGAAGAAATTTCAGTAATGTATTTCCTTTAAAAATGTGATGATTGTCTACATAGATTCCTATAGCAACCATCAAATACATGATTATACTAGCATAAAGATATGAATTGGTGAATAAATTCTTTAAGTCTTTTGGGGCCAAGGTTTTGTTCCATTTTTTAGTCTAGGGTAAGGAGATACAGACCCTAACAAAGGTGGGTGTTGCTGAATCACACTGGCCTTGGCCTTGGTCAGAAGGGCCACTTTGAAGAGATGAGGAAGAAGGTACATCTGGTCCATATTTCCATAAAAATCAGCCCTGGTAACCTGTTTGGCAAATAAGTTGCAGGCTTCCAATGCCTGACATAGGTAGAAAGACATATCGTACTTTGTTATTTTAAATAGGTTTTAATGCTTTACTAGATCTCTGAGCAGACTCTGCCTTGGTGTGCACAGAATACATGGTCAAGGAGAAAGCATTTAAAGCATGGGACAGCTACTCTCGTTGCTGTGTTTCCAAAAGCATATGTGGCTGTGTATATGGGCTCCACCAGTGATACTCAAGAGCTCAGGATGATTTGGGGAGGTACATTGACTCATATAGGTAGAGTTTTATATTGTTGGATATTTTTTCATAGTTTTATTTATGGCAAGGGATTTCCATTTAAAAGAGTAAGGAATAAAGATTTCCTTTTGAAAATAAATTTATCTAAGTAAAACTGTGACCCATATAAATTGTTAAATAAATAATGATACGGGTAACGTGTGAGTAGAGGCACAATTATGAAGGTGGCACTCGAATGACTAAGGTTTAGGTCACCGGGGCCTCTATCCATTCTCTCCTGCTCCTGGTAAGAGATTTATCTTCTTGATTCCTTTGCCTCAACAGTAATTCCATTTGGTTAAAGGTGGGTCAGATAAGAAAACTAATGTGTTGTACCATTAAGTCACAAATATGTATTCCGTTGCTATTGCAATAATGACAAAATAAGGAAAACCACACTCAGACTCTGCCTTGAGTCTCCGAATTAATTTTAGTGCCCAGTCATTTGACTAACAAAAGTGTGGGTCTTACAAACATATGACTTAGTGCCTATAATAATCACAGATTATGATTATTCCCTGACAGTGTTTATTCTTTCCCTGCTATGCTGAAAACAAACAGACATAATAAAAAATCTGTTTCTCCTAACCAGGGACAAACTAAATGGCAAGAGATCCAGGCTTTGCATATTGACTTTGGCTTTGGAAAAATAAGGGAAACTCTAAAGGACGATATCCCAGTCCACATTTCCTGACACGCACAACACGGATAATCTCACTTACCTTGTGCTAAGTGAAGGAAGCCAAACCCAAAATGTTACATACTTGTTGATTACATTTATATGGCTTTCTGGACAAAGTAAAACTATGAGGACAGAAAACTTATTAGTGATTGTCAGGGGGCTAGAGGTTGAGTTCCAAGGGGCAGGGAAAAATTTTCAGGATGCTGGAACTATTCTCTATCTTACTTATGGTGGAGGTTGTAAGACTATATCCATTTGTCAAAACTCTTAGAACTGTACGCTAGAAAGGGTGAATTTTACTGGCTGTAAATTATACCTCAACAAACCTGACCGAAGAAGAAATAAATGTTCTTAGTGTTCCATAAGAAGAATTACAAGTAAAATATGAAATAATAGTCAAACCAAAACGAAAAGCCACAAATACCTGCAAATCATTTCTTGAGGGTGGAGAAAGTGAGTCTCAACTTTCAAATTGATTTACCTTGATAGACAGCCTCTTAATCTGTATGTCTAGAGTGAAAATATCAAGTGTATCCTTTTATACAAACTGTTTCCATTCAATCATTTTTTTTTTTTGTTCACGACTAGATTAATTTCAGCTCTACTGCTCCTCATGGTTTGAACAATTTATCATGGCAAAGCGTGCTTTCTCTGGTCGGGTATTATATTAGTAAATCGCTGTTAATGATTGCCCTGTAGCAGTTTTTTTTTCATATAAAACACACTCTACCTTTGGTACAATTAGGGAATGCCTCAGAGTGGAAATGATGGAGAAATTAGGAACATATAAACTTTTGGAGATAACGTACTCCGAATTAGTTCGGAATGGCCAACTTTTAAAATAGTGTGATCAGGTACAGATAAGGTTTGTAGCCCCTCTTACCTTGCATGTCCCCCTGTCCCCGTGCTCATGAGATTGTATGGAAAATTTTGGCTCACCTGGGTGTCTTCATTCTGTGAGTTCCTTAGGAGCAAGAGACATATTCATTTTTGTATCCTGTTTCCTAGCACAGTGCTTGTAGGAACGAAAAATTGCTTCTGAATAAGTGAAAAGTTATGGCTTTCTAATTATCTTAAATGAATCATTTCCATGTAAAAACGGACTTTTGCAAGGAGCTGGGCAAGTGGCATGAATTCTGACATGCCAAGATGGACACGTGAGGCCATTTGTCTGTGATACTGTAGGTGTAGCTTTTCTTGGAGGCATGTGGCTGGACTTGAAGTCTTCTTGAAACTTGTTCTAGTTGCTGGTTAAAGTAAGAACTACTCAAAGCTTTTAATGCATTAATTAAAATTTGTTTAAAGTAGTATAATAATGAAAATTAAGTCATTTAAGAAAACGGATGCATTTTTAAAGGTTCATCTGCCTTGCAAATATAATGAATTATCAAAGGTTACACATATTTTATAGACACTGTTTTTATAGCACTAACTGACTTTCTTTTGAAGCACTGGTATATTGTTGCCAATTCAGATCATTCCATAGTTCAAATAAGAGGTCCCTTTTCCTCATGGCTTTTTAGGGAAGTCTTTTAAAGTAATACATGAAAATCTGATTAATATATAGTCTAGTTTCCGTAATTGTATCTGTTGTGATTCAAGGACTGATTTAAGATTTCTATTTCATTTTATTTTTCTTCTCGTTTTGTGGCAATCACAGACAGTTAGCCATGTCCACCTTCTGATACCTATGACACAATTTTCATATCACAGAAGGCAGAACTCACCTTACCAAGCCCTCAGGATTGTTTCCTGATTATAGACTCAGTTAATTCTTCTCAAACAGTGCAAACAGTCAAGGTCAGCTCCTTTTTGTTGATTTATTTCCAAGAGGCCTCGTAGGATACTGCCCACCTCTGTAGCTCCATTTCACAATTTATCTTGGCTGTGTTTCCCTTCACACATCGTATTTATCATCATTTCACTTATCCCAGACTTACTAATCAATACGTCAATTAACAAATATTTGCTGAGTTCTTTTTGTGGTGGCACATGATATTTATCTTGCCCAGGAGATATTGCCTTTCCTATGGTAACTACACTTAGGTTTCCCTTTGGGGCATCTCTCCCTACAGCTCTCAGTCATGTGCTTTGGAAGCAGCAGAGCTCCAGCACTGGGCACATGACTCAGACTGGCCAATCAGTGTACTCCATTTTTCTGGCCCCAGTGACTTGTGTGGTGATGGGCACACGACATAAGACAGTCCATTAGGATTGAATTCCATGACTTTCGACTAAAACTGTTGGGAAGAGAAGCTCTCTTTCTCCCAGGGTTACAAACCAGGTGCAGTATTTCTAGGGCTATCTTTTTTTTTTTTTTTATTGCAGTACGCGGGCCTCTCACTGCCTTGGCCTTTCCTGTTGCGGGGCACAGGTTCCGGACGCGCAGGCTCAGCGGCCATGGCTCACGCGCCCAGCCACTCCACGGCATGTGGGATCCTCCCAGACCGGGGCACGAACCCGTGTCCGCTGCATCGGCAGGTGGACTCTCAACCACTGCGCCACCAGAGAAGCCCAAAATTTTAATTTTAATGAGGAAAAGAGGGAGGAAAATTCACTCCCAATAATCGAAAGTATATGCAATAATAATAATGTCTTGATCATAATCATTGTTTTTGACCTTTCCTAGCTCAAATAACTCAGCTACTTTTACATAGTTGCAGTTGCAGAACCATTTTACATAGTTGCAGTTGCAGAACCATTTTGTCACTAGTTAATTAGAACCAAATGTCCTGACAAGGTCTGATTCTTTGTTTATTCTCAGGGCTGTGAATCTTTTTTCTTCCTGGACCAAACTAAAGTGAACTTCGTTCCTGTCTGTTATTTCTCCAGCTTCAAAAGTGGAAGCTCCTGAAGCTACTTTGTTCAAGGTAGGTGAACTGGATATCTGCAGTGAATATTTGTTCCTTTTAAATTTTAATCGATCCAGGCATGAATGGTCTTCTTATTATATGAGGATGCATATAAAACAATGCTTTTATTACAGTAGCTAAGATTCACAGAAGGAACTGAAAATGCATGAGTGATATTCAACACCTGTATCTTTTTCTCTTGGG
The DNA here is from genome assembly GCF_000442215.2 of Lipotes vexillifer. Classification (NCBI taxonomy): domain Eukaryota; kingdom Metazoa; phylum Chordata; class Mammalia; order Artiodactyla; family Lipotidae; genus Lipotes; species Lipotes vexillifer. Next base: position 956,825 of record NW_006791935.1, on the reverse strand, counting down.
TTATGTCATTCTATAGGATGAAATAATGATGGTTAAAGTTTAATAATTCCTTTCTATGTTTTTTTTAACAACTTTATTGGAGTATAATTGCTTTACAATGGTGTGCTAGTTTCTGCTCTGTAACAAAGTGAATCAGCTATACATACACATATATCCCATATCTCCTCCCTCTTGCGTCTCCCTCCCACCCTCCCTTCCCCACCCCTCTAGGTGGTCACAAAGCCCTGAGCTGATCTCCCTGTGCTATGCGGCTGCTTCCCACTAGCTATCTGTTTTACACTTGATAGTGTATATATGTCCATGTCACTCTCTCACTTCATCCCAGCTTACCCTTCCCCCTCCCTGTGTCCTCAAGTCCATTCTCTACATCTGTGTCTTTATTCCTGTCCTGCTCCTAGGTACATCAGAACCATTTTTATTTTAGATTCCATATATATGTGTTAACATATGGTATTCGTTTTTCTCTTTCTGACTTACTTCACTCTGTATGACAGACTCTAGGTCCATCCACCTCACTACAAATAACTCAATTTAGTTTCTTTTTATGGCTGAGTAATATTCCATTGTATGTATGTGCCAAATCTTCTTTATCCATTCATCTGTCAGTGGACACTTAGGTTGCTTCCATGTCCTGGCTATTGTAAATAGAACTGCAGTGAACATTGTGGTACATGACTCTTTTTGAATTATGGTTTTCTCAGGGAATATGCCCAGTAGTGGGATTGCTGGGCCATATGGTAGTTCTATTTTTAGTTTTTTAAGGAACCTCCATAGTGTTCTCCATAGTGGCTGTATCAATTTACATTCCCACCAACAGTGCAAGAAGGTTCCCTTTTCTCCACATGCTCTCCAGCATTTATTGTTTCTAGATTTTTTGATGATGTGAGGTGATACGTCATTGTGGTTTTGATTTGCATTTCTCTAATGATTAGTGATGTTGAGCATCCTTTCATGTGTTTGTTGGCAATCTGTATATCTTCTTTGGAGAAATGTCTATTTAGGACTTCTCATTTTTGGATGGTGTTGTTCTTTTGATATTGAGCTGCATGAGCTGCTTGTAAACTTTGGAGATTAATCCTTTGTCAGTTGCTTCAAATATTTGCAAATATTTTACAAATATTTTCTCCCCTTCTGAGGGCTGTCTTTTCATCTTGTTTTCATCTTTTGCTGTGCAAAAGCTTTGAAGTTTCATTAGGTCCCATTTGTTTATTTTTGTTTTTATTTCCATTTGTCTAGGGGGTGGGTCAAAAAGGATCTTGCTGTGATTTTATGTCATAGAGTGTTCTGCCTAGATTTCTCCCCTTTCTATGGTTTTATTAGATAACTAACATCATAGGTTTTTCATGAGACGGACCCCTGAAATAAGTTTGAATCTCAGCACCACCATTTGCCAGAGCTGTTAATTGTAGACAAGTCACTTACCTTTTCCAGCCTGTTTTCTCATCTGTTCCTCATGGAGTTGCTGTGAGGACCAAGTATTCTAATGTATATGAGGTCAAAGGACAATGGTAGTAGTAGCAGTAGTTACAAATTAGCTGGAGTAGTAATTCGGTGCAAGCTTTCCCTATATCCTCCCTAGGAAACTTGATGTAAAGGCAGTTCCATTTTTCCCCAATGTTGAATGGGCCATATGGCTGGCTAGGTCCCCTCTTTCTTCACATTCCGCCTGTGTCCCTCAGGGATGCGTATGCGGTTGAACTGGTATCCTTCCAGGATGGAGGGAAACTGTTCTTCCGTTCAGGGTACACCTCTAGGAAACATGAGAATGACAAATAATAAAAAAGAGCCAGCCCCAAATGCTGTCAAATTGTGAGTACAAAACTAATGTTGGTTTTCATGTAGCTGAATTTTTTGTTAAAGGAATTAAATTCTAACAAAAGTAGCTTTGGTCAAAGAAGTTGACCCAATTTCATACAAGAAATAAGGATGTTACTGGGAATTGAACAGTTTATTGCTAGAATAATAAAGATGACAAGAGGAAGAATTTTGGTCTCTTTTGTTCTCTCTTGAATCCCAGCTACTAAAGTTGTGCCTGGACTATAAGAGGTGCTCAATATATAATTATTGAATAAATGAATGAATGCTGCTAAAAAAAAAAAATAACAGGTGGACTTGGGCTGAATTTTAAGAATGATAAATGTGGCCATGTAAAATAAACTAGATAGAAGCAACATAGTTAAGCCAGGAAGCTGAAATTCCTCTTCTCTGAAGATCTCTAAGAGTAGGTTCAACTCCTATTTCTCCAAGATCCTGTCAGTTTACCTTTTGCAAAGAGGACAGGCCAGATAAATTCTGAGGTTGAAAGGCTCTGGAACTCTCATGGAAAGTTCCATATATGCGTGAAAGGTCTTTCCTCATCTTGGAACTTGGAGAGCTTTGCCAGGTACCACAAATATTTATCCACAGTTAGTCTTTTTCCCCCAATCATGCCTTAAGACAGATTTTCCTGCTACAGATCCATTTTGCTTCTGACACTTTTGTTGCAAGCCACCTGTTACCTGTGTGTGCAGGTGATAATGACCCCAGTGATATTTATTCATAGTTCACTTTTCCTTCACAGAAAGCAGGAAACAGCTCCTCATTAGTATCTGGGCCATATGTAAATAGCTGAATGACATTGTTGCTTTCTGTCCGCAAAGGAGAGAAATTTTGCTCAAGGTTTCACAGATAATACTGATTTTTTTGTGTCCCAGATCATGTTCAGGATATCATCATACACTGTGGTTCTACTTTCCTTTTGAAAATAATGTAGTAGATCAGCGCACTTATTTCCTTTATGTGAATAATGCTTTATTTATTTAAACTCCTAATATGAAACAATATTTATTAAAAGATTTCATGGACATTTTGGGTAGAAAACAGTGCTCATTTTATAAGCAATTGGAAATCAAATCGTAATTATTTTGAGAAACAACTTTCTTATTACCATGGTGGACTACTGACAATTGTTTAGGATAAGGTAACTAATTTAATAATTAAGTGACTATATTTGTTGCCAAAATCTCTGAAAATGGACATGTTTCATGTTAAATGGTCTAATGTATATGAAGCCAAAGCTCAAAGCATTTTTGTTGTTTTGCTTGTTTGGTTACTTAATAGATACAGTACCAGAAATAAACCACAGCCTAGAAGCCCCCATCATAGCTAGAATACATCTCAGGAAGACATAATTGGAAGATAAGTTTGAACCAATGAAACCCACAGAGCAGAAAGATACCATTACAGATTTAAAGATCATACGTCTTATATACCTTATGATAAAGTTGATGAATCTGAAGGACCCAGATCACTAAAACCAATTTAGTTACATTGCATATGTAAAGAAAAGACAATGGGTCTAGTGCAACTAAGATGACTAACATAGCAAAAGACTTCAGTGCTCTCTAGTTTGCTTTGAAGGTATGATTTATGAAGATGCTTTAAGGTCATATGTAATACAAATGACAGTATTTCTAGAGATATATTTGTGCTCTGTAGGATTCATGAGTAATAATGCCTGGAGCACTCCAACAAAGGTAGTTGCATGAATTAATGGAGCAATCTGGGCATCAGTCCAATAAAAATGTTGGCTGAATGCTTCCTTGGGGGGAAAGATATTGAGAACAGGATAGTTATAAGCAATTGATGCTGGTTAAATAGAACATCTTCCTTCCATCTTTTCAGCTCGCTTCAAGAAGAAGACTTTAAGGGGCAAGTTTACTTTAATGCAAAGAGTCAATTTTCAAGTAACTTACTTCTTTTTGGGTAGACTGACCTGAGTATGAAAACTCGGGCTTAGTACTAGCAAGCCCTTAGTTATAAAGTCTCTGCATTTAATGATGATATCTCAGATTTATGCTGCCCACTTCCTATAAGATCAAAGTACAATATGTAATTCTCAATTTCAATGCAACTACATATTTGAATAAATTTATTTTGTGTTGGGAACAGTGGGAAGAAATGGACTCAGTTAACTAGGTCTAATAGGAAGAGTTCCCTTCTCTCTTGGCTTGAGGTCTTCCATGGGGACATAAAGAAATAAAAACTCTAGGCTCATAAGAACCTCTGTGTCCCACTTGCCAATCAAAAGCAGAAGGCAACTGGATGTCTTTAAGTGATTGGTAATGGGCATGGAAGAAAAGAGCATGCTGTGGAATAGCTGAGCGGGGTGGAGTGTCACATGCTTTTTAGAATTGGTCTGAAGGTCACTCTCTCCATTTATAGCCACGGAATGGATGGAGACCAAATTCGGTTGTCAGAATGTTTTAAACCCATCTTTATTCTATAACTTTCTAGCCATGTTACTCAGGGCAGGTGGCTTAACTTCTCTGAGGAGAAGTTTAACTTTTTTAATTTACACAATTGGAAAAATAAAACTCTCCTCTGTGTCTTACAATCATTTCCTGAGACGCTATTGAAATAATGTATGCAGATGTGTTTTGCTGGTTGTGGAGAACTATGCCACTGTGAAGTGTGGACATTATTATCCTCTCTAATGGAAAGCTCCCTGAGGGTTTATACCGTTCATAAACCTCTTCCAGCTGCCTACTTTATTTCCCAAACCCTCCTCCTTTGGCTCTTCTTTTTGTTCTAATTACATCCAGGAGGACAACTCCATTAGGAATTAATGAGCTTTAGTACCTTCATTTGCCATCTGCTCCCCTCCCCCTTTTAACAAATGAAGGTGTGTCTCAGCCTCAAGACCTTATGTTGACTGTAGCCAGGCAGATGCGAGTGATTCAGATGAGAAAGATTCTTTATTCCATGGTACCAAGGTCACATTTGGATTTGGTGCTGCTTTTGGAAGCTGGATGGCGACTAGAAGGTGAGAAGAGCCTCTCTTTAGAGCCCTGCTATGGAACACACTGGCCCCACTGGCATTCATTTATTCAAGCAGGCATTTATTCATTCAATTAACATTTACTGTGTCTGTTACGTGCCAGACACTGTGCTAGATGGCAAGGATATAAAGTTGAATAAGACGGACTCTTTTCCTTAAATTGCTCACAGCCTACTGGAGGAGATAAATACATGTATTCAGGTAACTATAGTGCAATATTTGACGTGCTCTAATAGTGCTATAGCACTGAGTCTAGGTTCAGATATGGGGAAAGTTAGAAGAGCTGAATTGCTCTCACAATTTGGGCTTTTCCGAGAAAGGACTGTCTTCTCAGTTCCCTCCATGTCTATTAGCAAAAGGAACTGGTTTGTGGACCAGTAAGTATCTAGTTGATACCCCCCAATTGCACATCTCTCTTTTCCTTTATTCCTATATCTGCTGTGTCCAGCTTGGGAATCACCGAGGACATAACTGCAATACTGGAAATATGTGCAAAAGTAGAGAATAATTATCTCCCCATCTCTGTTTATAATAACTGTGTGCCATCTATTGTTTAATGAAGAGGGTGGTAATTAGGGTCCTAATAGAAAACAGATGGCACACAAAACTGTTACAAGGGTGTGAGTACAACCCCATAGGAGGGATTGTGCAGGAATCTGGGGATAGGAGCAGCTGAGCTGAGACAATCTCTGTGTCCAAAGGGAAAAAGAGAGGGATCAGTTTCAGGAACCCAGCAGAAAAACGTCCTGTAGAGTTGGTCTTCTTGAGAGGTACGGTAACCTTCATTAGAAGGTTATAGTTAGCCCACTTGGAGGCTGTCTAGCAGGGAGAAAGCCAGGGAAACAAATGCCCTGACTTCACTTTCTTCCTCCCTCCCTCACATCTCTCTGATGCTCTCCATGGCCCAGACCCAGTTAGAAGTCTCAGGGGCTGGGATCCTGTCAACCTCACCCATGCAGTTCACCAGAGAAGGGTGGAGAGGGGACCTGGGAGGGCAAACAGAAGATAACCACCCAGGAGCGATCAGGATCCTCACCTGTAAGATGACCGTGTAAGAATGCAGAGTTGCCCGCTCCCAAAACTTATGTTAATTATGTATGTATGCGTATATGTGTGTGTGTGTGTGTGTGTGTGTGTATAACATTTTATGCACATATATTTTATTACGCCTATATATACACACGTACATATGCACATATATACATGTGTGTTTTCTTAAAATACTAGCACACAAGTTCTGTACAGTAAGTCCCCTACATGCAAACCTTCAAGTTGTGAACTTTCAAAGATGCAAACATGCATTCGCATGTCCAATCACGTAAGTTCAAGTGTCTGGTGTAAATTGTCACGTGTGTGCATCTTCTACAAGTGGTTGTGCTTTTGTGTACTTTACAGAACTGTGTAGAGTACAGTAGTACAGTATCTTTATTTCAAGCCCAGGATGTCCAGAAGCAAGCGTAAAAGCATAGGTAATGTAGCTGGTACTACTGTACTTTTCAGAGTACTGTACTGTAAGATTAAAAACGTTTTCTTTATTTTTTCTGTTTGTTTTGTATGTATTATTTGTGTGAAAAGTATTATAAGCCTATTTCAGTACAGTACTATATAGCCGATTTGTTAGTTGGGTGCCTAGGCTAACTTTGTTGGATTTGCAAACAATTTGGACTTAAGGAACGTGTTCTCGGAATGAAACTCGTTTGTATGTAGGGGACTTACTGTTTGACTTTCTCACTTGAGATGCTTTACCAAACACTCTTTTTCTTTCCTTTTTTAAAATACTTTCTTAGTTATGGAAAATTTCAAACATACACATACATAATAAATCCCTAGATGCCCATTATTTTGCTTCAGTACTTATAAATTCACGGCCAATCTTGTTTCATCATGCTCCCATCCAATCTTCATAATCCTACGATTCTGAAATACATCCCATGTTTGGCTTTTGTTAGGCCAAAGGCATGTTAAAGCTATTTTTTTAAATGAATCCCCTTTCTCAAACACAAATTAAGCATATATTTTAAAGAGCTGAATCATGGGCAGTAATTAATATATTTTTAAGGTCAGTCAGCCTCTCTTAACCCTAGATTGTTTTAAAATGATAAATGATGGCAAAACACAATGAATAACATGATTTATATAACTGCTTACTGTGTTATAGTTTAAAAATACTGGCTTATACCTTTGTTTACCTCTTTTTCTTTTCATTGTTTGGTAGTTAACTAAATTCCTAAATGAAGATTTCTTCCGTTTTATTTATCCCCCACCCCTGTATTGGGAACCTATCATGGGGTACCATTCAGTATATAGAACATTGTTCCCCTCTGATTTGTAATGTCCCATCTTCCATATATCAGATTTCAACACATGCATGGGCCTGTGTTGGGCACCTCTTTTTATTCTGTTGCTTTATTATTTTTTAAATCATTGTGCCAACATCATACTTTATAATATACTATAAAGTTTCACTTTATAATAATTCTTCATATCTGGCGTTTGGAGTCTTCAGAAGTATCCTAGCCTTTCTTGGCCCGCTCTTC
>NW_006791935.1:928525-949417 GCF_000442215.2 Lipotes vexillifer | reverse complement strand
GCTCTTCCATATAAATAGGTTCAGCTTGTCAAACTCCATAGGGGAAAAATCCTATTGGTATATGGCAGTTGATTTCTAAAATGATCTGAACTACAAAACATATTTGTTGAGAACTTTGAAAGTTTTCTAGAAGTTTATGAACTGAAGGCTTCATGAGGCTTAAGACAAGCAGGAATAAAATATGATTTTCTCTTTGTGCATGTGAAAGCTTGATTAAAAAAAAAGAATATATCTTTGTAATATTTGTGTGTCGAGCATAGGATCCATATCTTTTTGTTTAATGTCGTTTTCTGCTCACTTTAAGATCTTTCTTTGCAATATGGGCTCTCAGTGACTAAAAAGGCAAGGTTGAGAAGAAATGAGAAATGATTGACAGAATATCTCAAGAGCTCAATGGTCTCAAAAACTATGCACCATGGACCCAAGGGGCAATGCATAGAAGGAATATATTAATTGGCTGGTGATTTGAAGATATTAATGATGAAGACCATGGCTGCAATACAGCTGAGTCACCAGTCATTTAAAAATGTACGATCTGAAGGCTTAGGAATTGTATTAGTTATCTGTTTGCTGAGTAACAAATTAGTGGCTTAAAACAACCCAGGTTTTATGGGTCAGGAGTCCAGGTACTGGGTCCTCTGCTTGGGGTCTCACCAGGCTCTGATAAACGTGTTGGGTGGACCACATTTTCATGTGGACATCAGCCTGGGGGGGAATGCAGTTCCATGCTCATTCAGGTTGTTGGCAGAATTCATATCCTGGCTGCTCCAGGACTGGGGTCCCCAGCTTTTTGCTGATTGTCACTGGAGGCCACCCCACATCCTAGAGGCAATGCAGTTCCTCCCTGTGGGCTGCTTCAGTGTGGCTGCTTACTTCAGCCAGCAAGGAGGGTCTCTGGCCTGTAGAAGGCCCGGTCCCTCTTTTATGAGCTTTCACCTGATTAAGGCCACACAGGATAATCTTCTTTTTGATTTACCCTTTTGACTTGGGACCTTTATAACATCTGCCAAACCCCTTCACCTTTGCCATACTCAATTGTTTACAAAAAAGGCACAGATCCTGTCTATGCTCAGAGGGAGGTGGTGATCATACAAGGTGTCAACACCAGGCGAACAGAGTCATAGGGCCACCCTAGAGGCTCTTTGCATAGGGCTAAAATAAAATGGCAGAAAAATTGTCATCTGTGGTCACAGTTCTGGCCACCTGGTTCTTTAAAAGTAAAGGGTGTTTCTGGGATGAGACCTGCGGAGGCAGAGGTGTTAGGGTGATGTGGGTCCAGCCCGTTTTGCCTTGTGTTTGTGAGAAGCAGAAGGAACACACATTACCCTCCCCGAGCTTTCAGGGTATCTGTGCTGTAGGGCTTGGGAGCTTGCTGTGGGCCGTCTCCCCTTCAGAGGAGTAGATGTGGGGACGCAGACACGTGGCTCTGACGGGCAGGCAGCACGGATCTCCTTGCAGTCAGCAGCCCAGGAAAGAGTTAAGCCTTGGCTTTTGTTCCTGAGCTAGGAGATTTTGATTAGATGCTTAATTGCTATTGGAACCTCATGTGTAGGGTACACGCTTAGCGACCTGAGACATTCAGAGACCGAATTTAGTACCTACTCTTGGGCCTGCTCCCAAGGACAAGAAGAAAAGGAGTTGTGAGGTGCATTGTTGGCACAAACACTGGGTGAACAAGCACTTTGCTGGCCAAGCAGCAGTTCCCTGGTGCAGGTGATTCTGTGGCATTTGTGCTGTACATCTCCCCTCACCTTTCTGGCCCCAGCCTGCAAAAAATTTCTGGCACAGCAGGGAATTAGTGCCTAATGGCAAGAGAAAAGGAAATTAGCATTTCCTAACAGCTAACCAAACACAAAAGCGTCCCCCAGCCTTGCATGGAACACCTCTGACCATCCATCCCTCTATGGCAAAGCCCTGCATCTTACAATTTGTGCTTAATTATACAGGAAAAGAGAAATCTGTTTCTCTGGGAGAGCCTCTGAGAACCTGTTGGGGAAAGCTTTCAATTTTAATTACAGAAGAAATACTGGCTGAGGCAATGGTGAAAAGGAATTACCTTTCCTTTTCTTCTGATTTTGCAAAACAGCTGGCCAAACAGAACCCTGAGGCTCTGTCTAGGCAACCAGTGCAGGGTGGCTGCAGGCTGTGCTGGGGTTCGTTTTGCAAATCAGCTGGAAAGATTTCTTTGGGGCTTAAGGAAGCTAATTTAAACATTGCCTGTGTACAGAAACTTTAATCTCTCTTAATATGTCAGCTGTGCCATCAGAAAAGCAGACCTCCTGTGCTGGTGAGCTCAAGAAGAAAACCAATACTGTCTTCATTATTCAAACCATCAGCCCATAGACAAAGGGGAGAAACAAGAAACAAATCATCCCAGTGACATGCAGATCTTTCCTATTTCATTTTGACAGGGTGTGTTTCCATGCGGCTCTGGCTGTCCCCATCCCACCCCCCAGTTATCGCTGCCTGTTACTCTTTATGGTAATTGAAGCTGGGCCCCAAAGCCCTCAGAGGCTTGTATTTTCTTCTCACATGAGTGACGCTTCAGGGATAAACTTAAACTTACTGAGGCGGAACTGAGGGTTCATTTGATAGCTAGTGGTTTTCAGCAGCTCTGAGGGGCTTCGGGACGCAGCGTGAGGTAGATTGTTAATGTCCTGTGAGGGAAAACAATAACACATTTCATTAATGCGTTCATGTGTGAAGCATCCATTAGTGCACTGGAGGTATTAATGACGTTATGCTTCAAACTGACATGTGGGGCATGACAGGAATTGCAAGGTCGGGTGGGAACAGATGACATGATGAGCAAATATTTGAATGGCTTCATTTGCCTGCAGGTCAAATGGTGGGTGCAAGGAGCAGGGGCGGGTGGAGGCTGGAAAGGAATCTTTTGGTTTCAACACAGACCAGTGGCAGCAGAACCAAGAAGAAGAAACACACACATGCGTACACGGCGTGTGCCCTCCCTCCCAAGGAAAATCAGAGTCTGACAATAGTTAAAGCACAAAAACAGATTTTACTCAGGAATTATTGCAATCAGGGAAAAGAGACCTCCGTTTAGAGCTGGGCTCAGTTCCAAGTACAGCACGGACAAGTGGGGATTTATAGCTGAGGAGCAGGGTCGAGGATGATGGATGGAAAATTGCTAAGAAGAAACATCAGGGGTAAGGGGGCGTTGTGGCTAAATGGACTGGACAGGATTCTTGCTAAAGACTGGCCAGGGTGGTCAGGTACCAAGGGCGGGGCATGAGGAATTTGATCAGATACTTAGGGTTGTCAGGTATTGAAGGTGGGAGTTCTTTCTAGACTGACTTAACAAGATTCTTGCTAAAACTGGGTGGTGTGGGTCCTATGAAGATGGACACTGAAGTTTGAAGCCTGGAGGGCTTCGAGGAGCCTGACAGTCAAGAAGAGAGTCTCTGTCCCCATCCCTACCCCGCCTTCCCCTACCGCCAGACACACATACACAGCCAGGAGGGTGGGAAAGGCATGCACAGAGAATGGGTAGGCTGAAAGCCACAGGTCATATGATGTTTGACTGCAGGAAGGGGCCAAGCAGACTCTTGGCTGACAGGAAACTTTCCTCAGGCAAAAGCTTCCTCCAGAAAATCTCCTCATCAGGCCGGGATGAAGATAAAACGGTACATCCTCTGCCCAGCCTGATAACGAGGGATGGGGAATTTGGAAACCTGGGTGCTTGTTGGATCCTTCATCTGGTGGCATAGACAGTCACTGAATGGTACTTGGGAGAAAACAAACGAAGAATCAGACTCCACATTGACCTCCAGTAGTGAAGAGTTCGTTGCATATTTAGCAAATATGCAGAATGTGACAAGTGTTGAAACTGGGGTCAGTCCAAAGTGCCTTGGGAAACAGATCAAATGTGACCAATATTTACAGTAACATACATCTGGGCTTGTCACAGAGAGCCTGGTTTATGCCTGTTGTCCCAGCATAATTACTGGGGCTCTTTAAAGTATCCTAGTTTCAGGCCAAATGAGTCAGTGGTGTTAGCTGTCAGGAGGGTGGTCACCCTGGCTGTGGGGAGGAGCAGGGTCGGGTCCCAGGGAGGGGCTCCTGGGGTAACGTTCTGATTTTAATCTGGGTGCAGGTACCATAGGGGTAGTCACTCTGAACATAGGACTTGTGCCCTTCTCTGTATGTGTGTTATGCTTCAGTCAAAAGATTTTTTTCTAACTGTCCCAGCTGGGAAATGCCCTAATGCTCTGCCCATTATTCCCTCAACTTCCACACTCCTCACCCATTATTCCGTCAACTTGCGTACTCCTTAACCAAATAAGATCTTTAACTAAAAGGAGGAGTGCATATACATCTTAGCTTTGAAGTATTTTAGCTCAGTTTTGGTGACAAAGTAGAACTGCCTACTCCTTGATCAAGGTCCCAAAGACTGAAAAAGTGGCAAAAGAAACCATGTGAGAAAGAAAGGAGGGGCAGAGAAGATCCTCCCCAAGAGGCTCCAGGTGCAGAGGTCTGCAATTCTGCCCAAGGAAAGTCTCTTGTCGCTGTCTCAGTCCCAGAGATGCTAACATCCGGATTTTTTTGTTGTTGTTGTTCATGGCAATGTAATTCACTGAGTTTCTTATATAAGCTGAATTGGGCAGTTACTGTTCTGTTTTTGCTTTAATAAGGAGATGTAGGAAAAGTATTGGATTTTCTCCTTGGGTTGCAGCAGTTGAATGCTCACTGTAGATTCTGAATGGGGAGGGTTTGACCGCTGCAGATGGGGAGGGAGAGGCCAGCAACACAGGTCTCAGGGTGACAAGTGTAATTCAACATGAAGGGTCTGAGCATTTGGCAGCTTCTCTGAGGAGGGCACCCTTTGTTTTCCTTCTCTGGATTCCAATGGTCTTTCCCAGCCAGAGAAGACAATTCCCTTAATGCTGTTCTAAAGCAGAGCGAGGGCTGACCTGCAGCTAAATTAGCAAGAGAGTGGGCTCCACATGCGGCAAGAGTCAAATGCCAGCGGCGTAATCTCAAATGGCAATCTCGCACGAGAATGTTATTGCAGGAGTGGACCCCATGCCTTGCACACTTTTTCCCCTGAAAGTGAATTTTAGATCTGTTTTATATTATTATTTTTTAAAAAAATAATTAATTAATTTATTTTTGGCTGCACTGGGTCTTCGTTGCTGCTCGTGGGCTTTCTCTAGCTGCGGAGAGCAGGGGCTACTCTTCGTTGCGGTGCGCGGGCTTCTCATTGCGGTGGCTTCTCTTGTTGCGGAGTACGAGCTCTAGGCGTGCAGGCTTCAGTAGTTGTGGCTCACAGGCTCTAGAGCTCAGGTTCAGTAGTTACGGTGGACGGGCTTAGTTGCTCCGCGGCATGTGGGATCTTCCTGGACCAGGACTTGAACCCGTGTCCCCTACATTGGCAGGCAGACTCCTAACAACTGAGCCACCAGGGAAGTCCTGTTTTATATTATTTTTAGTGACCAGGTATTAGGCACAATTTGAATGGAACTGGAAGGGATTAAAATGTTAGTAGCAAGATTGAGTACCCCAAGTATTTATCTAGTCAATTAATATGACATGGGTCCCCAGACTAAATAGAAACACCTATGAAGGTTTAAGACGTTTTTCCTCCCCGGTTAGAAGCTGATGATGTATCTTTCCTGATGATATTTTAATACTGCTATTTATTCATTGCAACCACTGGCCTGAATTAATGCTGGAAAAGACAGGGTTATAATGAATCAGAATAGCAGGAACATACCAGAGATGCTGTGAATGGAAACACTTTTTTGCCAAACTTTTTTGGAAGCAGGACTGCCTAGAAGTTGATCCCGTCTTCACCACCTGCTTCTCTCACTCCACCGACTCTTAGACTTAAGTTTGGCTCTCCCAACTCATCCTTGAAAACCCAGCCAAGATACTGTCTCCTCCAAGAGTCTGCCTGGACCACTCCAGTAGAGGCTGGGTGGACCTCATGTATTCCCTATGAACCCTGGCTTCCCTCTTGCAGATCCCTCCTCACACATCTGTCTCTTCCACTAGAACAGGGATATCACTGGACAGAACTTGACATAGGTATTCAATTCATAGAAGTACATTTCCTTTCATTAGGTAACTGCCACAGTCTGAAATGTTTCTGAAATAAGATATTTGGTTATCGTGTTACATGTCTCAGGTGACATACTAACAGTTCAAGTCCTAGTTAAGTATGTGCCAATACTGGTGCAGACAAACATCTGTACTTTGTTAGTTTGAATCATCTGGAATTGCTGGTAATTGACTGTTATTGGCTTAGAAAAATGGCAGTTCCATGTGGTTCAACCTATGACTCTGCTCTCTGCATTAACAGATATCATTCTGATCGGAAAAGATGTTCTTTCCTTCATAGGATTTTATTTAGGTTTTGCCAAATGGGTACGAGCACCTGTATGCTTTTCTTTTTAAGACAAGCTCAGGAGTTGTTGAGCTTTTGCAACCCCTAATTGATGATTCGTGACTGTCTGACATTGACAGTAATAGTTGATGCTGACTGGTATTGGTGCAGGAGAGGTGAATGACACGGCGGAGGGAACCTGGATCCTGCCTGTTCCCTGGTGTGTGTGTCATGCTCAGCACTGTGACCTTTCTGCCTGGGAAATGACTCCTGGCAGATGGCAGTGAGCGAAAGGGCAGGGTTGGCATTAATTAAGTCAAAAAATTAGGTCTGAATAATTTGAGAAGAGAACATTATAGTGTTCTTTTTGGTGGTAAATGGGTTGTTTTTTTTTTTGGTACAGAAGATTTTTGCCTTTGCGGAATTTCTGTCCTCCCATAGTTTATACACAGCAAAGAAATCTTCATGTGTTTTTGTTTTGGAGGTGGAAGAGGTTAACGTGCCCTTAAAAGAGCAATAATGAGCAAGTATCAATACAAGTACCTTTTGTAAAGAAGAGAGAGTCAGAAGAGTAGAGAGAGGTGAGCTCAGGAATTAATATTTCCTATACCCTGCTTTTTGGGTACAGCACTCTGATTCTGTAATCAGTAGCTTGTGAAATGATCTCTTCTAAATGAACTGGCACAGAAGAGAATGGTAAGTAGGAAAGGTGTTTCCACAGCTGCACTTTCCACTGTAGGGACAGCAAAGACATGGCACAAGGGTAGCCACTGTCTCTGCTAGTCAGACATCACTAATCAATGGTAGCATTCCTTCCCGCTAAACCTGAGCACAGACATGACCTCAGAGTCCTTCTCAACACAGAGTTTGGGTAGCCTTTATGATGAAATCTCTTTACCATTCCTGCCAACATCCTGAACAGACAAACTGAAAAAAATTGTGGCAAACTGACAAACTGGCTGGCTCAGCTGCTGAATAGCTTATCAGAAAAAACTGAATTCAAATGAATTTCCCATAGCCTTTCTCCTTATTAGTGGTCTCCTTACAAATTCTACAACATTGACATGCTGTGTACTCTAGTATTTACAGTTTATTTTTATCTGCTTTTCATGTAAATCTAAGAATTTAAGATACAAGAGCACTAAAGATACTTCACTTAGAATTTCTTTAAAAGATATTCATAAAACTTTTATTTTCAGTGTTTTGAGGATGAGATATATCTCTTAACAGTCATTTTTTGTTTGAATCCCAAATACTTATAGGTATAAATTTGTTTTAAATTTTATTGTCTGTTTCCTTATAAGCAAGAAGGATATAGCCTTGATAAATTTTTAAGAATTGAGACTGAACATTCTCAACTGAACATTGAGAACACATTTTTCTGAATTTATATTTGTAATTGCTCTGTGCACTATTTTTTTTTTCTGCTCAGAATAGGTCTATGTGGGACAATTATTTCCTTCTCATTTAATTGTTGAATTCTTCCCTTCCATCTGCCAATATTTGAAAACCAATATTCATTACTAATGCAGGTCCTCCTGCCCTTATGGAAGCCAGTGGAACATTAAATATACTTTTTTTTTTTTTTTTTTTTTTTTGGCGGTACACGGGCCTCTCACTGTTGTGGCCTCTCCCGTTGCGGAGCACAGGCTCCACATGAGCAGGATCAGCGGCCATGGCTCACGGGCCCAGCCGCTCTGTGACATGTGGGATCTTCCCAGACCGGGGCATGAACCCGTGTCCCCTGCATCAGCAGGCAGACTCTCAACCACTGCACCACCAGGGAAGCCCCTAAATATACTTTAAATTGATTCATATTGCAATGAAACATTTTATCTTTTTCTCTTTGATGCATCACGCACTTGGCCTCAAATGTATCCATTGCAAGCAGCCAAGCCCTCTACAGCCTAGTTATTGGCCACGCCTTGAACTCAGGTGGCTGGCACCAAACATAAACTGTACCCGAAATGGAGATGCAGCTGGCTATTTTGCCCCAGGGTCTTTGTTGGCTAAAGCCCAACTATCAATATTTTTATGTTTTGTTCACCCGTGGCCCAGAAACTCCAGAAATGTTGGTATATGTATGCACTAACTGAACTGAACTGAACAGGTAAGAAAGGGCCTTTCCTGCTGCTCTGTCTTGTCCTTCCAAAACTTTCTTTTAGAACTCAACATGTGTCATGCATCTCCTTATTTTGTTCTATGGATTTGACATCTCTCAGTCTTTAAAAGGCATCACAGGGGCCTGTGATTTTTGTAGCCCCCGAATGTCTGGCTTATATGTTCTCCCATGTCTGTTCAAGTATGCTTTGCAGCAATCGAGGCAAACATTGGACTCGCCTGGGAGCTCTATGGTCTTACTTAGGCTCACGGCAGGCACTCATACAAAACCAGTCAAGTGCACTCTCATGATTTTGGTTGTGATTCTTTCACAGCAACTCTTTGTCTAAAAAAAGGTCATATAAGTTAATGTTTCTTTTTGGCCTACTAGAATTTTTATTTACCTTACTAGTATGTTTTAATGTTCAGGCAACTTGTAATAAAGGGAAGATATGGTACAAAAACGTTAGTGCCAGCATCCTACTGTTTCCCATCTCACATGCCTCCAGGGTACTTCATGTACTGAGACTGTGTTTCCAAGTCTTTCTTACAAAGGGATCCATTATTGTCTAAGGCTGCACTTCCCAACAGAAACATAATATGAGCCATATATGTAATTAAAAATTTTCTAGTAGCCACATATAAAAAGTAAAATGTTATACTCCATTTAAAGTTACTACAAAATAGTGGCTGTACAATATATCCTTGTTGCTTATTTATTTTATACATATATAATCCCATAATATGTAAAAATACTGAATCACTATGCTGCACACCTGAAACTACTATAATATTGTAAATCAACTACACTCAGTAAAAAAAAATAAAAATCAATAAATAGCAATAATAACCTAGAAGAGCATGGAGTGATGAAATCCAGATGTTATTTAGATTTTAACCTTTGTAAGGGTTCTTCCCGGAAACTAGGAAGGACCAACTTGAGTCTTATGTTCATATTTTAATTATTGGTCTATTTAAAATTACTTGTTTAGTGCTTTTTACTTTTTCAAAGTATTTTCACATACATTGCCTCATTTGCTGCTCTTGACAGCCTTGTGAAATTGGTGGGGCAAATGGTGATAGTCATTTTACTCTTTTGAGATGAGGAAACCGAGGCACAGTTAAATGGTGACTTCACCACTTGTATGACAATGACAGTGACCATTTACGTGACAGTAGACCTGCGACCATGACTTGTGACTTCTCTTCTCTGGGTAAAGTTGCTGAAGTCGTGGAACTTCCTAAAGATGGGTAAAAGAGAAGAACCTGGAAGGTTCATTGTTTGGTTGATACACTCCTAAATGAATGAAAACTGTCATTTATTGGTAGGAGTCTGTGGTTCAGTTACACTCATGAGGCTCACTGGAGCAGTGACTGAGCATCAGGCAGTCTTCCAAGAACTTTACGTGTTTTGACTTATTTAAACCTCAGGACAAACCTGAGAGGATACCATTATTAGCTCCACCTTATAAACAAGGCAACTGAAGCACAGAGAGGTTAAGTAATTTGCCTAAAGTCACACAGCCAAGAAGTGGCAGAGCATGAATCAGAACCCAGGCTGACCCGGCTCCAGAGCAGTGTCCATAGCCGGTGTGCTGTTCTGCTTCAGTGTCTTGTCTAGGATTGAATAATTCAAGGTCCCCAGTTTTTCTCTAAAACACAAAGGAAAATTGGCTTTGGAACGTAATGGTTTGAAACGTATTATCCAATGGAGGTCTTCCCCAGATGGCCTGTTATCTGATTCCTCCCTACCTCTCAAGACTGTGCAGAATAACAAAACATGATTAATACAACGTAGTGTAAGGTTAAGGAATTTTCCTTTAATGCTCTTTTCCCACTCATTTATTGTTTTTAACCTTTTATTGAATGCATATTGGGTAATAGAATTGTGGTCCCTGTGAGAATTTTAGTTTTCTACTTAGAAAGGTGAGCAGAGGACAAGAGCATTGTTCAGGGGTGTTGGCTGCTTGTGGTCCGTCATTAGTCCTGGGCAGGTACCAGTCTGCAAGTAGGGTGAGGAGCAGAGGTTGAAGTTTCTATTTTTAAAAGAAGACAATATATTGGCATTTATTTTCTTTGTTTATGTATCCTTCTGGAAAAAATTCTTTTTGCTTTTTAAATTTCACAAGTTATAAGTTCAGAAGTTCTTGCCTTAAGAAATTTATAGAGTATTATAAAGAAAATGAAATCACCTGTAATTCTACCTCTCAGAGATAACTTTGGTTAAAGTTGTGAGTATATTTCCTCACAATTACCAATCCATCTATCTCCTTTCTTTCTTCCTCCCTCCCTCCCTCCCTCCCTCCCTCCCTTTCCGTCATCTCTCATGTCATATTGTATCCTTTTTCACTTAATATTTTATATTTTGCTATGTACAAGTATTTTGCGATTCATTGAGAATTTTTCATAAATGTAACTGGTTTATTGAAGAGTCAGTGTCTGGGTGTACATGTGACACGGTTTTACTTCTCAGTCACTGTTTTCAACCCACACTCCTTTCCTCCTGGGTTGTTGGTTCTCCTTTTTTTTTTTTTGCGGTGCGCGGGCCTCTCACTGTTGTGGCCTCTCCCGTTGCGGAGCACCGGCTCTGGACGCGCAGGCACAGCGGTCATGGCTCACGGGCCCAGCCGCTCCGCGGCATGTGGGATCTTCCCGGACCAGGGTACGAACCCGCGTCCCCTGCACCGGCAGGCGGACTCTCAACCACTGCGCCACCAGGGAAGCCCGGGCTGTTGGTTCTTAATGACACCCTGCTCAGATTCTCCAGTTCTCCCACTGCTTCCTCTTACTGTAACAGTCCTGTGTTCGGTTCCTTAAGGCTGAATGAGTCCTGTTCGTTTCAACACTCCAAGTTTCAGAGCTTGGCTCATTTCATCTCCAGGACAGGCTAGCTCTTTGACCCTGGTGCTGGGGAGCTGGCGGGGGTGTATGTGGAGAATGATCGGGCTCTGATCCCTGTTCCCTCCCCGATCTCAGTCTGTCACCGCAGGTATGGGGGGCAGGGAGTAACTGCCCTCAGGTACTTGGTGAGGAGATGGTGTCCACTGTCTTCTGGTTCCATCTGAGGTTGATGGATGTGTTTTTCCTGAGTGGGAGCTACGCATGGTTTCCTTGGGGTGGTATCCAGCTTCACTCTGACCTCCTCCGTTGCTGGGGCCCTGCCTTGAGGGCCAGCTGTGTTTAGCTTCTTCATGGGCCTGGAAGCCATTGAGGCCTTGGACGCCTTCTCTTGGATAAGCCTTTTTTTTCCCCAAGAGCCCAGTCCCTCCCCAAATCTTGACACTTCACGAGGAGCCATGGGAATTGCCGAGGGTGACGTTTGCATTCTCCAGGGCCACAGAGAACTGTATGTGGTGGACCTGCTCTGCTGGCTTCCTTGGCAAGTTGCACTTTGGGCCCTTCGAGTCTTAACTGCACTGGCTACTCCAACAGGCACCTCTCCCCTCAGAAGTCTCCCCATCAGACTCGGCACCACTTCCCGTGCCCGCTGTGTCTGGAGCTTCAGCGGGAACATGTCCCCCCCTCCCACACATTCTCTCTAGCATCGGATTGGGCAGCAGGCTGCTGCACCTCAGCAAGCTTCCTGCAGGGAAGGAAGATTCTCACCCCTCCTTCATCAGCATATCCTGCAACCTTACAAGTTTTCCTTTGGAGCTTTTTCGTCTCTTGGCTTTGGGACGGAAGAAGCATATCCCACAGGAGGGGAGGAGATATAGCATCTCAACATGAACTCAGTACCTCCCCAAAGGCTCGGGATGGTCCCAACCTCACCAGCTGTCTTCATAGAGACCTTGGGAAGGGAAAGGTGGGGAGGAGAAGGGCTGGTTCTGCTGCCTCTGAATAAACCAAATGAGGCAATGTCTGGCCTCTGACTTCACGTAGCTGCTCTGTGGTCCCTTTAGAAGATCAGGGTCCATTGTACCTTGGTTTTCAGCTGTGGGCACAGTCACCAACTCGAGCACTGGAACCAGCATGAACCTGGCACGTGGACATTAGTTTTTATTACTGCCTATTCATTTATGCATATCACCTAATTGACTGACTTTGGGCTCTCCAGACCTGAGACAAGGACTTGGGTGCAGGTAGTTTATTTGGAGCCGATCTCAGAAACCACAATTGATAAATGGGGAAGGTGAGGCAGGGAAGGGAGTACATTGTTGAGAGGTTTACCACAGGGTCATCGGGGGTCTGGAGACTCACTGAGACACCATGTGGAACGTCTGTGGTCTCCTATCCTGCATTCCTTGATGTGACCCCTGGGAGTGTTGACTCACTGGCCCTTCTGTGGTGCCAGAGAGAGCCCTCAGACAAAAAGGAAGAGAGAGACAGAGGCACCCAAGATGGGAAGCTGCCAGCCTGCTGAAAATTATGTAGCAACAGCTGGTGAGCTCAGTGGGAAGGGCAGGCAGGGGACTTTGAGCAAGATGCTAGGATAGATAGTCAGCTACACTAATTAAATGAATCATTCCCCTAATATTGGACATTTAAGTTGTACCCTTTTAATTTTGCTATTATGGATCATGCTGTAATGAGCAGACATATTTTTATGTACATCTTTATTTAGAATACATTCTTAGATGTTGAATTACTTTGTCGAAAGGCATGACATTTTGAGTTCATTGATATGTCTTGGGGCAACTTAGCTTACAGACTCAAACTTAATGTTAGTAAGAGCGAAATGTTTTTATTTTATTTTATTTATTTTATTTATTCAGTTTTTTTTTTTTTTGTTTGTTTTTCTCGGTACGCGGGCCTCTCACTGTTGTGGCCTCTCCTGTTGCGGAGCACAGGCTCCGGACGCGCAAGCTCAGCGGCCATGGCTCACGGGCCCAGCCACTCCGCGGCATGTGGGATCTTCCTGGACCGGGGCATGAACCCGTGTGCCCTGCATTGGCAGGCAGACTCTCAACCACTGTGCCACCAGGGAAGCCCTATTTATTTAGTTTTTTGCGAAATGTTTTTGATAAATATTCCTCAGGCAGTCCAACTCTCTGTGCTCTAAGCAGGTATTTGGAAAACTGCCTCATCTTGCACCCATATACCTTCTGTCGGAGTAGGTAATGCAGCTTTGACAAATGCCCCTGCACAACTGCAGAAGTTAAAGCTACTGTGTGTGGAATATATTTCTCACCATTGGATTCTCTCTTAGTTCTCATCCAGTCTCCAAACAGTATTGGTAGAAAATAACGCACACAGGTGACACTGAAGTATAGGAATGGGAGAGATTTAAAGTTAAAGAGGCAGCTATTAGTAGAAAGAGAACAAAAGAAAATCCATTTAGCAAGAAGTCATTGAGCACTTACTGTATGTAAGGCTGTGGGCTGTCGTAGTAGCCGTTTGGGGAATGCCAAGGTTGGGCAGCATGATCTTGACTCTTGAAGAGTGTTAAACTTTGCTGAAGGAATTTCTGGATTGTTTTGTTATAGAAGGTCATCTGAGTTGGAGATCAGTTGACTAGAACATCTTAAGAAGGCTGCTTTGCAAAAAGTGGCACACAGTTTCTGCAGGTCTCTGGTGGGTTTCTTAGACTCAGAGGAAGCGAGGGTAGGAGATCGTTAAGGTAAAAACACCAGCGGAATGCTTAGGAAGAGTAGCTCAAAAACTGCCGAGTTCATCTCGGCAGGCCTCTTAGAAAGAGGGGGGCTTGTTTTTTTGCTGAGTCCCTTAATTGCAGTTCTACTTCATGATGGATAGTAATGATCCAGCATTTCTAACTGTTAGGAAACGAACTGAGCTGGAATTACAGTCAATAAGCGTGATACATTTTTAAGTAGATTCAAATGATAATTAGGATATGCATGCACATTGGGGTCTGAGACGAAAGGCAAGCCTTTCAGCTTTACTGAATTAGCTGAAATTATTTTAGCTGAAATTAAACCTGGAGTTTGCCAGCCAGATTATCTTACTCACTCTTCTAGGCTGTCATAGCCTCACCAGTTGCACTAGGTGTCACTGTGTGAACTTCTACTGAATGAAAGATAAAGTAGAAAAGGAAAAGAGAAGAAAGGTGAGAATATTTTAATCTGGTGACACTGTTTTACATTCAGCATTCCTCTCCCCATTTATTTCCTCTTAACACTGGCTATTTTTTTTTTTTTTGTTTTTGTTTTTGCGGTACGTGGGCCTCTCACTGTTGTGGCCTCTCCCGTTGCGGAGCACAGGCTCCAGATGTGCAGGCCCAGCGGCCATGGCCCACGGGCCTAGCCGCTCCACGGCATGTGGGATCCTCCCAGCCCGGGGCACGAACCCGTGTCCCCTGCATCGGCAGGCGGACTCTCAACCACTGCGCCACCAGGGAAGCCCCAACACTGGCTATTTTTAAGACTATGGAACACATGCATATACACATTTTTGAATGACTAGGTTGTCAATTAAGCATTTTCTCTGACTTTGGGGATTATTGTCTCTTTAGGACAGCTAAAAAGAGGTCCATTTGCACACTTGTTCAGGAGCCTAGTAGAAAACGACATGAGATTTTATTTTTTAAATAAGGCTTGAATGGCTTGTTCTGAGTCTTATTGTAGTATTTATACAAAATTTCATCTTAAGGGCATTTTCCCCTTTTAGAGGAAAGAAAAAGGATAGTAATGAAAAGCACAGTTGAAGAACAGAGTAGTAATGATACAATGAGTAAAAATATTTTGACTTTAAAATTCCCCAAATGAAAGCTCATTTTCAAATATTTTATTTCATTTCATTTTAGTTACAGTTTTCTTTCCCTCAAATACATCCCATGCTAACATAATTAAAAATTTTATGGTCCTGTGTCTGTGATCTTATATTTGTAACATACAATGTCATGTCATACCCCAGTGCCTGACCTCAAATAGGAGAGAGCCTTAGTCTATGCAGTATTCCTATAATTGGAAGATGTGCTTGGGTCAGTGTACGGAGCTGCACCCCACTTGCTGTGTATAAAGGCTGTGGACAATTCAGATGTGGTGCTGCTGAAGAAGAAACACAGACATACCCCTAAACATACCGTAAATCATCACTGTCGCTTAAGACTATACGATTTTTCCTTTGCCTAAAAGCCTGGAATCTTTCATTCTCTGTTAAGTATTGTAACTCAGTAGCATCTTCCCTTAAAAATATATGGCCCATAATCAGTTAGGGCCTGGAAAGACTTGTTATTTTATATTTTGTGGAGTGCCTGCAGCATTTTGTAGTGCCAATAAATATTTTATAATAATAGCTGCATGTCGGCTATATAGTATGTGTCACAGATAACCTTTTATTTTCAGGCAAATGGTGGATCTACACCTTAGTTTTTTTGACACCTGTGGCTTGCATGTTCTTCATTTCTGTAAAAATTGTGACACCTGGGCATCTGCAACCTTTTTCTGAGTCAAATCCTGTCCTTTAGACTAATCAGTACATGTGTGATGCAGAACTGTAGAGTTAGCAGACAGGTATTGGAAACAGAAGTCAAAAGCTTTAATTTAGGGGATACTCCTGGTGGCTTTATGATTATAATAATTATAGCTAACACTTAATTAGCATTACCTATATATACTGTTCTATGCATTTTCTATATGTTGACCCATTAATCCTTACAGCAAACCATTGAAGTAGGAAATATTATTATCCCCATTTTTCAATGGTGGCACAGAGAAGTTGGTTACTTTTCTATGTCATGTGTCATGCAGCTGGTAGGTGGCAGAACTGGAGAGTTAAATCCAGTCTGGCTCCAGAGACCATGCTCGTTCAGAAAAACTGAGCAGTAATATCTGTTTTATGAACCCCTGCCCCCAGAGATAGCTTCAGGTGCTTTGCATCTTCTAATAGAACCTCTCTGGGCTTCAAGGTCCTGAGAGTTGGAAGGACTGGGATGGCTAGATTACCTTAGAGCCTTCCCTCTCCAGAATCCTATGATTCTGTAGTCTGTGAAAGGTGTTCTAGAGAGTGTTCAATGGAATATCCTAGATGTGGATTGGAGTCTGGGTACAGTGGGGCAAGGGAGAGAGGGAGAGAGTCAAAGGTGTCCTCTTGGATGCCTGGAAGTACGGTAATGCCACTAAGGGAAACAGGAAAGTCAGTCTGGCAAGGGCGTGTTTGCTTTTTATGTAAGTTTAGTGTTTGGTGGTGGAGAAACACCTCAGTGGCTTCATGAGGCAATGGTAATATGGTTCCAGAACAGTGTTTCTTGATCCCTGGCTTACAGACCACATGCATCAGAATTGCTTGAGCACTTGTAAAATGGAACCTCTGGGTTCCTCTCCAGATCTACTGAGCTAGAAACTTTGACGGGACCCAGGAATCTGCATTTTATCAGGCTTTCTAGGAGGTACTTGTGTGTCACTGGATGAGAACTTGAGGGGCAGCAGTTGGTGATGTCAATTCAAGAGCCACAAAAGGTTAAGAGTTCTGAGAGAGGCAAGAGTATACCGAGAGCAGTGTGAGAACCAGACTTGCGCTCAAGAGGAAGGCCAGAGGGGAGAAGCGTGAGAGAACGGAAGAGAGGCGTTAGAGAGGGGAGGGATGAGGATTGGGTAAGGAAGAAAGGGACTGGCACTGTCGCTTGACTTTGAGGACGTAGAAGGAACTATTTCAGCTGAGGGATAAAGACAAATGGAAGACACATTTAGAGAATTAGGAGCGAGTGGGTGGAGATAAAATGTAGACCCTGAAAATGAGGATTTAAATAAAATGGCGGTATGAAGGGGCATCATCACAAGAGATGTTTTGTCAAGATAAGGAAAACCTGTGCTTGTTGGAAAGCCCTTTGGAGACATGCTTAAGGAAGTAGATGCCACTTTGGGCCAAGTGAGGTGGCTCTGGGTGTAGGAACCTGTGTTTGTACCCTCTCCCATGTTTTCCTTTCATTAGAATTACGGTGGGGCAGGCGTAAGGGGATTGTTCTTTGTCATCTGTAATGTTTTGATGATGGCTGATAGAAACCACCCTCAAGGACACGAGATATTACCATTCATTCCAGCAGTGTCTGTGTAGGCTAAAAAATGGCTCCCTAAAAATATCCGCGTCCTAATTTCCAGATTTCTAGATCCTGTAAATGTGACCTTTACATGACCAGAAACCAACCAAGTGAACAAACCCCACAAAAACAAACAAAAAAAGAAAAAAGTCTCTGTAGATGCGATTCATTAAGGATCTTGAGATGGGAGAGTATCCTATATTATCTAGGTGGGCCCTACATGCAATCACATGTGTGTTCAAATAAGAGAGAGGCCAAGGGTGTTCTGACACACACACACTCACACACAGAATAGAAGAGGCAGCAATGTGACCATGGAGGCAGAGATTGGAGTCATGTGGCCCCAGCCAGGGAATGCCAACAGTGCCCAGAAACCAAGAAGCAAGAAACAGATTCTCCCTTAAAGCCTCTGGAGGGGGCACGGCTCTGCTGACCCCTTGATTGTAGCCCTGTGAAAATGACTTAGTACCTCCAGAACTGTGAGAAAATAAATGGATGTTGTTTTAAGCCCCCAAGTTTGTGGTAAGTTGTTATAGCAGCCCCAGGAAACTAACAGAGTGTCCCAGCTGGGAAGGGATAACACGACGTGCAAAGAAAGGATTCTTTTTTCTGTCCCCCCAGCCCAGCACTACCTTTATTTCTAGATGGGTTAACGATAACATCCTTGACAAAGGCACTTTTTTTTTTTTTTTTTTTTTTTTTTTTTTTGTACTCCGGCCCCGAAGAATTTTCCTATGAGATCAGTGTCTCCAGTGCTAATAGCTGGTACCTGAAATCTAGTTTAATTTGATTCAACACATGACAGTGAAGTGTGTGTTTTCTAAGAAATTTTATTCGGGGCACGAACCCGTGTCCCCTGCATCGGCAGGCGGACTCTCAACCACTTAGCCACCAGGGAAGCCCGACAAAGGCACTTTTAAGCGCTCCATCTCTCACTGTCTTCTTGACAGTTCAGAAGGAATTAAAGCATTTTGCTTTCCCCACAGTGACTAATGGGGCTTGCTATGCTATTAGAGCAGTGTTTTACTGTACTTTTTTTTGGGGGGGGGGTAAATTGTGGAACTCATTACTGTAATACTTGAACAAATTTAAACACCTAACTCACACTCCTCTTTTATTCCTTTCCCCCTGTGTGACCAACTGTAGATACTGCATAATGAAACCAAATAAATTCCACGAAGTGTGTAATACCTGTTCCTGTCCCTGTTCTCTAAATCGAGAACTTGTCTTTTCTTTCTGACTAGAGTCAGTCATTTCACACATACAATAATACCCATGTATCCTCTTTTAGTTACCTGAACTTAATATAGATGAAATTCAAGTCTGGTTCGATTGTCTGGGGACTTAGTGATTAATGGAAACTATGTTAGTGTAAAGGTAAGAAGTTGAACTTATAATGCCCTCTGATTGTGGTGATGGGTCTCTGCCCTCTTGGAAAGTTTACACTAGGAGGGAAACAAACACAAAAGTGATTAGAGAGATAAATGTATACATGCACAAACATATAATAACAGAAAATTTAAAAGATAGGTGAGAAATGATATTCAGTTTTTTTCATCAGGCTGCCAATAAGTGGCAAACTCAGTGTCACTGGTAGATAAGAATAATTTGGGTTGAATGTCAACTGGTTTAAAAATCTTAAGTTTGTGTTTAAAAAGATCGGTGTCTCTCACTTTCTTTGTACCTCTAGTGTATAGTAGTACAATCCACTATATTGCAGTGTATGAAATATACTAAATACTTGATACGTAGTATTTTCTCTATTACATATGAAACTTGAAGAAAAGGTAACTGAGTGAAAATAAATCAGAATAATATTTAGTTGTTTCAAACTAAATATCATGCCGATCAAAGTAACTACTATTTCTTAGAGATTAACAGCCCTACTTAAAAAAAAATGTTTTTTAACCAATGATCTTAAACTTGAGATATTTTTGAGGTTCTCTTTTGTCTTGATTCTTTCTTTTATAACGCTATTTTCTGACATACCTGGCCTAAGCCAAAATGGACTGAAGTCTTGACTGTATTTTATGCAAGCCTATTCTTACAAGCTTACCCATTTGATTTTACTGGTTGGGGAGGCTGGAATTATGAGTGAGGAAGAAGGAGCTGACTGTCTGAGTATTTCATGCATTCAGCCCTGAACCCTTTTAAATTTACTCATCACTATTCAGGAAGCATAATTCATGTCTCCATCAAGAAAGCAATTGCTAGGATAAATTTTCCAAAAATGTGGGAGGAAAAAAAAATCCTAAAATGAATGTATGTCTCAGAACTCCATATGCTTAAAGCACCAAGGCTCCATCTTTTTCTGATTACCTTTGTATCCCCAAAGCCAAAGTAACTCACCAAATAAAAATGGTCTTTAAGCTTTCTCAGTCTGATTCAGATAGCTCTTTCTCTTTTTTCATCTCTTAAGTTTTGCTGTGTAAACTTCTGACCTTTCTTCCCCTCCAGCTCCATTCTGAGTGGAGCTGTGCAGTATATTGACTACTGGGATTGGACTCATGCAGACTTTAGGTAGCTCTTTGATTATGATTTCACGCTCTCAAACTAGAAATGCTCCCTGGCTTGGTTCAGCCTTTCTGCATAAACTACACACTAACAATGAAAGAAGTAAGGACACTGGTGCCCACTCTTAACGTTGTGTATTGAAGTTAGAACTAGCAGATCAAAAACAAAAAAAAACAAAACACTAGCAGATCCAGGTAGACAACCAGTAATTGTAAGATGCTGTAAATGAAAGAAAGACCCTTCCATGAGGAAGAATATTACAGGAGGGTGTAATCCAGCATATTTTCCCCCAGTGTGAAACGTCGAATTAGTAAATGACTGAATTGACTGCTTTATGTGGAAAAGGCCACCAGGCCCTAACACTGTGGGCCCAGAACATGAAGATTCCTTCCCTTTCTGCTTTTGATCCCCTCCCAAACCCTGTGCTGCTTTGCGTGCTTGCTGAGTGACGCCTCCGCCTGTATTTGTCAAGCCCCCTTTCATTCCTCCACCCACGCAGCTGCTCTTTGCTGCCCCAGAAGTAGCCCCATGCATCTTCACAAGTGCAGACAGGAGAAAAGGCCTCACACGACCCGCAGGCAACTGAGGGTCTTTTCGCCAGGGAGTACACACAGCATGATCTAAAAGGAGGAAAGAGGACAGGCCTCAGGTGGGCTCTCCTTTTGGGCTCACAGGCTGTTTCCCTTGGAGGGGTGTTACAGCTGACAGCCTGCAGATCAGGGGCCTCTAAGTACCAGGGCTTGGGGCAGGCCCCCTGAATTGCCGGGTGGCAGTACTGGAAAGATAACTTTTTTCTGTATTAAATTAGAGTTATATTTTCTTCATAATTCATAACTTCTTTATACCCCTTCTTTTTATTTTCCCTCCTTTCCCTTCCTCCTCCTTTCTTTCTGTTCTTTTTCTTTCTCACTATTCTTCAGCACCCTTTCTTCCTCTTCAATCCGTTAAGTATTTAACAGTTTCTTGTTCCAGAATCCGGCAGTTGGGATGAATGCCG
>NW_006791935.1:895624-928515 GCF_000442215.2 Lipotes vexillifer | reverse complement strand
ATGCCGAGGGTTTAGCTCGAGTTCTCTCTCACCAACGTGCATCTCTATAGAGTTTTCCTGTTCAGTCAACAGCCCAGGTGAACCAGGGAACAGAAGGAAGTCAGCTGGTATAGTTTGGAGACATTTTTCCAATGTGCCCTGTAAGACATATCTTTTGGTCTTCAGTTTCCAAGTTGGATGAACCTAGACTCTCCCATCTGCCATGTTGCCTTTTGTTATTAATAAACTTCCTTTTTATTGGCTCAGGCTCTAATGGCACAGAGTCTGCTTGATAACATGCACACCCTGGGCCTATACATTTTTAAGGGATAGAAGATTTAAAATGTGTGGTAGCAGAAATGTAAAGCCTTTTACTTTATTGCGATAATGAAAGGGATGCAAATTTTCTGTAGCACAAAATAATAAAGATTATTATTAAAAAGATTAATTAAAAGATTTAATTTCTAGATACTCTCAGTATGGTATTAAATCACGAGGTGGCATAAGGCCAGGACATATTGGGAGAAGCAGAAAAAAAAGCACAGACATTGCATATTTCGGCTTTTTTCTCATTAGCTAAGAAATGTATCATAAAGAAACACTGTAACTTTTAGACACTATGTTATTCAAAACAAACTCTGTAGACCTGTGCTAACACAGTAGCCACTAGCCAAACATGGCTATTGAGTCCTTGAAATACAGCTAGTCTGAACTGAGATGAACAACATTAATAAAAATTGTTATTCTCTGTGAAAATAAGTAAATAGACTATCACTGTATCCCCAGTGCCTGACCTTGACAGTGACCATGGATGCAGAGCAGGTAGTGATGTCACTGAGTAAGGGCCTGCTGCTTGATTTTCCAACTACCTGTGCATTTGATGGTGGCTAGATGTAGTGATGCAACCAAACCCAGAGATCACTTGAGGTTTTTAATGTGTTACTTATTTCCAGTGCTTATGAGATTTGCATATTTAAAACCCGGGCTGGTAATATGTTTCATAGCTAGACTCAAGTTTTAGGACAGTCTTGGCTCCTTGTATGGTGTTGGGCAAATCAATAAAAGTTTTGGGTTTAATTTCACCTCTAAGATGAGCCATATGAATTAGATGATTGTTCAAATAGTCTCCAGCTCTGAAATTCCACGTTGTGAATTTCCTCAGAAGGCTGGGTTTCACTTCAGCTACCACCTGCCAGTCTTTCTCGTCCATTGTTACATGAGAAGCCAGAGCCCTGAGAGTTAGTGTTAGGCGAGGGGAGGAGTTTTGGCTCATGGGTTAATTATTGGGATAATGGAAGGCCAGATCTGGGGATCATACAGAGAAAGGGCTTGAAGCTTCAGGATGCTGTGTGTCAGAGCAGAGAGTTCTAAAGAGGAGCTCTGCTATCTTCCAATGTATATTTATGTAGTAACTATGCGTGTACGTGGTTTCTCTCCTCTTGCTTCTACTATATTGTGACATTTTTCCTTTATATACAGAGGCAGGATAAGACAAATTAGGAATTACCCTTTGCTTTGGACAGTGAACTAAATGGATCGTGGCAGGAAATGCATGAAAGACATTTAGGAAGAGAAAAATAGAAAAGAGGTTCAAGGATAAAGTGACAGGTCCTTGAGACTCACCAAGGAGTGCTGTTCAGCTTCAAAGATGACGGCATTACTGTGAAGGATGCGTACAAGAGTCTTTTGAAAAGGACAGTTTCTCTCGAAATGTGTGGAGATAAATTTCTCTATAGCCCTGAACTTTTGGCACCAGGTGGCCTTCTCAGTATTTCAATTTATTTTTATAGACACTTCCCGATGAAGACCTATTCTCTTTTCTTCTTTGTTTAAAATGGGTCTTTCAAATATCCGAATGCACAGTGACCAGGCATCTGAATCAGCAATACTCTCAATAATTCTTAAACAAACCCTGCTGATAGGGTGTGTAAGCCATTAGAAAAAGAGGGTTTCCTGGGTTTGGAGGAGATGAGATGGGGTGGGGTGAATTGCTTCTCTTTGGTAAAGTGACAGAGGAGGGCCAGTGGGTGGTTGAGTGTCCAGATGGCTAGTAAGGGAGGAGATAAAACTTTTCAAGACTTTCACTTATCTTGTTTTTCAGTGTTAGAGTTCTTCAAGAGTTCAGGTATAATCACAGCCTTCTGCTGCACAGGAAGCACCATCTGCTGAAGCATTCTGTAAGCAATATAACATCTCTCCAGAGATAGTTTAGCATTCAATTCACAAAGAAGGATGGCAGAGACTTGTAAACAAAAGGAAACAACTGAAGCAGTGAAGAATGGGCTGTGCTCTAAACATTCAATATGTTTCTTTATAGCTGAGAAACCCTGTAATGCTACAAAACCCTGGCTGAATTCTCTAATGTATTAATTGTTTTGTTTTGTGTGTGTGTTTTTCTGTTTCTTTTTTTTTTTGAAACCACCTCTTCTAAACCGCGCTTCCTGGTTTGTGTTTTTGTTGTGATTTCTGTTTTTGTTTTCTTTCACGATAAGCCATTTTTTTCATGGATCAGCTGGGTCATGATTTCCTGGTGAAATTACAAAAATAATTTAAAACATTTTATAAATGCTGTACTTTGTATATAGCTATGTATTTGGGGAAGAAAAACTAATGGCACATCAAAGGCTGGCAACATTAGGCACCATAATGTGACATGGGGTCTTAGCCGAAGAACTTTCCTATTGAAAGCTTTGCTATTTTGTCGTAGGAAAAATAACAAACAGTCCCCAAATTTCTGTAGATGCCAAATTAATTGAAAACACTGCATTGTACCCAAAAGGACAGTCCTGTGGAAACTAGTCTGCATTGTTAAAAGATCAAATGTCGAAGAAGAGTGGCCTCAGTTTTCTATACTCCAAAATGTCTCTGATAAAAAGGCACAGGGGGTGGGCGGAATTGCCAGTCCTGTAGAGAGAAAAGACACCAACCTTTTGAGTTAATTCAATTCTATAGCCAGAATAGGAGCTAAAAAATTAAGTGTGAATGAATGAATGATTTTGGGACAAATTTTTATTAATAAAAGCCCTCCTCATTCAGCTTCTTTCATGAGGTGCACAGACCTGGAAGATTTTGATCTTTAGTTGCAGATTTCCCCCAAATATTTGATATCTTATTTTATGGCTTAAATGGCCTAGAAACATTTATAGTCGCATTGACCATGATTTAAAACCTTCACCTCAGAACCTAGACTGTAAATGTCCTGAATTGTAAAATTACAGGAAAAACCCCCACAAACCTTAACTGTCACCCCCCTCAAAAAACAAAAGTATAATTCTCATTGCTGTATCACTTATATAAATTAATGATATTGTGTGTGTGCGCCCACACGCATGCATGCACTACACTTCAATAATTGTTTTATCTGATGGTCTTTATTACCTTGTAGAAATTATATTGTCATAATTAAAGCAAGTTTCATTATTTTCCCATTTCTACTCCCTTGTAACAGATCACTACTATTTTTTTCAGTGGGCCATTAGGCAATACAGATTGTTTTCCCCTAGAATTGTCGGTTTGCTGCTTTTAAAAGAATTAATCACCTGTCTTATAGCCTCTCTTGTAACTCTGCTGGCTTCCACTTGGAGGGAACTCTTTACTTTTTAGAATCACAGAATGTCTGGGGTCCACCCGCCTTCTGGTCTGGGTAAAGGAAACTGTGCAATATTGATTACAGAGTCCAGGGACGTGTTCTATTGGCTATTTCAGTTGGTTAGCAGAGCATTTCAAGTGGTTCTGTACCCTTTTGACAACCTTGTGAAGTGATAGCTATTGGAGACCAGCTTGGTCTGGTTGCACAATAAACACTTAGCAACTTTGCTTTCTATCCTGCCTGATTCCTGCCTTTGTTGCTTGTCTGCCCTCTGTAGGTGTATGATCTTAAAACTTCTGGTCTATATGTGGGCATGTTTGTCATTTATTACAGAGCAGAGCAGGATTTAGGCATTCCTTAATGACATTATGAAATATCATACACACACACACACACACACACGCACATCACTAGACACATGTATACATTATCCCATGGTGTGAACATATAACTTTATTGATGTACAGCATATGTTTCATCACAGTGGTCGCTATCTTCATTAAAAATCAAGTTTGAGTTTTAGAAATTAAAAAATATCTCATTTAAAATATTATAATCACTTGTGTAATTATGAGAGAATAGGTCCCCAAATAGCATTCATTCATTCATCCATTCATTCAGCATCTTTTGTAGGCTTGTTAAACATCCATTGTATGTTGGTTATTGAGTTCTGGCACCACAATGGCCCTACATTGATTTGATATCAATTATCACTTTATAGTTTTTGTTGACAAAAGCAACAGGTGATAAAACTGACACAGTGTGGTCAAGGGGTTAGCTTTAATCTAGCACATTATGGGGTGGTTTATGTTCCCGATTCTCTTGTCTAATGTCATTTCCTAGGAGATGGTCTTTAAGTTAGTTAGTACTTCTGGATGCTTGGCTCAATATGTGTTCCTGAGTCTAGTTGCCTGATTTATCATCTATGGGCCATCGATCTCTCTGAATCCTTCTGTTTTGCCTTGGTGTTCCTGGCTTTGAGTTCTGAGTGTCCTGACTGTGGGAGTGGGAGAATCCCCTTGGTATCTCCTTGTATGGGAGGGGCATTTAGTGCCTGTAGCTCACTTGCAGAAGGAACTCCCTGAGTGGTGCTCTGATACCTTTTGTGAAAGGTTGTTAAATGTCCCCCTCACCCTAAAGCAGTACTGGTGTGGAAGAATAATGGTCCCCCAAAGATGTCCAGATCCCAATGTCCTGTACCTGTGACTCTGTCAGCCTGTATTTTGCCCCATCTCTGCGCATCTCTCATCTTTGATTAAGAAATGAGAATAACAATACCATAGATTGCTCTGAATAAACCTGAGCCAGCAGGGCTCATAGACCCTCAGATACATAGCTTTCATATCCAAGTCTGTCTGTCCACATTTTCCACAGTCCAAATTTCTGACAAGTACTTTTTCTACTGTGTGAACTTACAGGACTGGCCTCAAATCCCGGTCTTCTGAGTATTTGTCCAGTGTCCTCTCTATTCTATCCCAGTTGCTTCTAAGTGGACTGGAGCTGCCCAGGAACAGGAGCCTGTGGTGAGAGTTGTCTTAAGTGCTGCTCTCCTAAATGAGCAGATAACCTCAACTTTGGGCTTTAACATCCTTCCACATCAGTGCTTCCTTCATTACGGGCAGTTATAGTTTTCTTGGTATCTTCTCTATCCTTTTAAGTTGTGGGGATCCCCAGAGAGGGTGTCTCATAGTGAATGATTCCTCATTGCTTTTTGAGGCACAAAGAAGAGTCTGAGGGCCTTGAAATAAAATTGCTGTCATAGGCCATTTTCCTCATCCTTTTTGAAATGGAGTTCTTATTTAGAAATAAAGGAATTGTTCACAGAGATCCAGAAAACTGTCAAAAAGGTTTGTTAATTTTTTGAAATCATAAGCAGTTTTTAAATTAAAAAGTACTCGTAGGGGCTTCCCTGGTGGCGCAGTGGTTGGGAGTCCACCTGCCGATGCAGGGGACGTGGGTTCGTGACCCGGTCCAGGAGGATCCCATATGCCGCGGAGCAGCTGGGCCCGTGGGCCATGGCCGCTGAGCCTGCACGTCCGGAGCCTATGCTCTGCAATGGGAGAGGCCACAACAGTGAGAGGCCCGTGTACCGCCCAAAAAAAAAAAAAAAAGTACTTGTAAAGCCATGTGCCAAGACTTGTAACACCCTATGAGGTGACTTCTCTTTTTATTCCCATTTTACATATGAAGAAATTAAGGCATAAAGAGGTTACATAACTTTTCCCTCTGGTCATGCAGCTTGTAATGGCAGAGATAGGATTTGAATACAGGCCATATGCCTCCAGGGAGCATGTTATTAAAACTACATTATTCTGCCTCTTAAAGACAGCTATCAAGAACACAAATCCAGCAGATTTGGCCATTATCAATGGCTGAGTGCTATGGTCATGGTGGTGGTGGAAGCATATGAGGGGGAGAGAATTTAAAACACTTCTGAGTATCCAAAGAAAACAAAAACAGTAACTCAAGATATCTGCACACCCACACTCATTGCAGCATTATTTACAATAGCAAAGATATGGAAACAACCTCAGTGTCCGTTGATAGATGAAGGGATAAAGAAATTGTGTGTGTGTGTGTGTGTGTGTGTATTTCCCCCTTAAAAAAGAATAAAATCTTGTTATTTGCAACAACCTGGATGGTCCTTGAGGGCATTACGCTAAGTGAAATAAGTCAGAGAAAGACAAATACTGTATTATTTCACTTATATGTGGAATCTAAAAAACAAAACAAAACAAAAAACCGAGCTCATAGATACAGAGAACGGATTGGTGGTTCCCAAAGGCAGGGATAGGGGATGGGTGAAATGGGTGAAGGAGGTTAACAGGTACAGACTTCCAGTGATAAAATGAATAAGTATCAATCAATAGGTCAGTTCTAGGGATGTAATGTACAGAATGGTTACTTTAGTTACTAATACTGTATTGTATATTCAGAAGTTGCTGAGAGTGGATCTTAAAAGTTCTTATCACAAGAAAAAAAATTTTGGGGCTTCCCTGGTGGCGCAGTGGTTGAGAATCCGCCTGCCAATTCAGGGGACACAGGTTCAAGCCCTGGTCTGGGGAGATCCCACATGCTGCAGAGCAACTAAGCCTGTGCATCACAACTACGGAGCCCGCGTGCCACAACTACTGAAGCCCGTGCGCCTAGAGCCCGCGCTCCACAACAAGAGAAGCACTGCAATGAGAAGCCCGCGCACCACAACGAAGAGTAGCCCCAGCTCGCCGCAACTTGAGAAAGACCGCAACGAAGACCCAACGCAGCCAAAAATAAAATAAATTAAATAAATTTAAAAAAAAAGTATTTTGTAACTGTATGGTGACAAATGTTAACTAGACTTATTGTGGTGATCATTTTGTACTATATACAAATATTGAATCATTAGGTTGCAAGCCTGAAACTAATACCATGTTTTATGTCAACTGTATCTCAGTGAAAACATAAACAAAAACAGCAGTTAACATTTCTGACAAAGAACTACCATTGCTTTAACATTCTGGTGCACCTTTTCCTGCTGCATACTTGGTGAAACTTTCCATAGTGTAGTCATCTCCCACAGCTACACTTTTATTGTCCATTTCCATCATTTGACTGCCTTGGAAATCCTAGTATAGGGTATTGAAGCACAACATTCTGTGGACATTCATAACAAATTAAAAGAGGCAGTATACTACTTGTATACTGTGTTGCAGTTTATAAACCACTTTCCCACGTGGTATTTCATTTATACCCGCAGTAATCCTGGGGTGTAGGAATTATCCTGACCTGACCTGTGAACAGCTCAAGCTCAGTGAGGTTCAGAGAGCTGATGGACACATTAGTCATAGGCAGTGGGTCTGGGCCTCAAACCTGGGTCTGCTCATGACAAGCCCAAGGCTACTTGTACTACAAGACTGCTACCCTTATTCTTCCCTTTTCATCTCCAGGAAAAAGTGACCCATGTCTCCAGCTCTCTGCAGGCAGAGGGAGCCAGTGTGGTGTGCTTTTATCCTCGTTCTGTGGACCCAAGCCTACATTAAGCACACCATAGAATAGACCTTAACATTTTGGTGGCCCTAGAGCCCAATGACTCTGTTTCAGGTTTCCTTTTGCAATTGATGACATGTGGCTGGGATGAAACTCCAGCCTTATTCGGGATTTGGTCCATATAATCAGGGCTGACCTAAAGTTGTACTAATCTCAAAAGTAGCATGCCATGCATTTTGACATCCATTTACTGCCATTGTTCTTGTTGAGGGGACACTTGTGAGTTTCCAAAGACCATAAGCAAAAATTCTTTGTGGTATTTGAGGTTTGACAATATCAATCCTGTTTAACTGCCAGTCACTAATATTCTCACATCGCTCCTTGTGCCTGCCTATGTGAGATGCAGGGGATAAAACAATGATAAAGACACAGTTCTTGTTTTTAAATAGCTC
Organism: Lipotes vexillifer; assembly: GCF_000442215.2. Taxonomy (NCBI): domain Eukaryota; kingdom Metazoa; phylum Chordata; class Mammalia; order Artiodactyla; family Lipotidae; genus Lipotes; species Lipotes vexillifer. Next base: position 920,529 of record NW_006791935.1, on the reverse strand, counting down.
ACAATCTAAAACGAGAATCTTATAGTCCTACTCACATAGAATCAATCCCAGAATTATAACCAAAAAGGTTAAACCATGTCTAAATTTCTTATGGTGATTAGGGTTTCCTGGTTATTTACTGTTTGCCTCTTAAGATCAACTCTCCATCCTTTTTTCTCCTGTTCTTTGTCGTTGATGCTGACATTTATTGAATGAGTCTGTGGGGCTCCCTTGCTTTCTGACTTCTGGTTGGCTTTGCCCTTTGGGGGAGAAAGAGAGAGAGACATCAAAGTATTTGTTCCTTTGCGTTCCTCCCTGCTGGGCTGTATCCCTCTATCTAAGACCATAGCTCACTCTGGGACACTGAATCCTATAGCTATAGCTACAACTTTTTCTCTAGGTTTCTGAATCCCTCCATCTTCAGTATCCTCCAGGGTGAGAGGGACTCCCTGCTGTTGGTAGTCATGGAATATTTCACTATCACTGGTTAGTTTCCCTTACTTCTGCCCACACTTTTGTAAAAGCCCATCATTAAACTTTTCTTCTTTTTTTTTTAATAAGTTTATTTTTATTTTTATTTTTGGCTGCATTAGGTCTTGGTTGCTGCACGCGGGCTTTCTCTAGTTGCAGCGAGTGGGGGCTACTCTTCGTTGCGGTGCGCGGGCTTCTCATTGCGGTGGCTTCTCGTTGTGGAGCATGGGCTCTAGGCGCGCAGGCTTCAGTAGTTGTGGCACGTGGGCTCAGTAGTTGTGGCTCGTGGGCTCTAGAGCGCAGGCTCAGTGGTTGTGGTGCACGGGCTTAGTTGCTCCGTGGCATGTGGGATCTTCTGGGATCAGGGATCGAACCCGTGTCCCCTGCATTGGCAGGTGGATTCTTAACCACTATGCCACTAGGGAAGTCCCATTAAACTTTTCTCGATTATCTCATCTGAATGTGCCATCTCGCTTTCAAAGAACCCTGAGTCATTCAAGGCTTTCCGTGATCTGCCTCTAAATTCTTAACCCAGCCACATCTGTCAGTGCATCTCATTCACACTCTCTACCCTCTCCTCAAAGGACCTCATGATGGAGTCGTATTCTGGGAGGGCCTGCTCATCAACAAGTGCTACCCTGTTCATGAAGACTCACAATCCCTCCCCACAGTCAAAATTAAACCTGCACTCCTCTCTCCTCCTGGTACCAAATCAAAGTATTGCTCATTTCATTCAGGCTTCTCTCTTTTTATTATATTATTCCTTATCTTTTAATTTTATTATTCCTTATCGGGCCACTTGCTCCCTGAAGGCACAGCCTCCATCTTTCTCACATCTGGAAATCAACCCAGAGTAAGCAGTGACTATGGATTCAATTGATAAGGAGTGGGCTTCCTTGCAGGATGAACGTGCGGTCGTTTGGTGGTTCATAGCATAATCTGGAAATAATCTAGCCTGTTTGCTTTTATTCTCCCCACTCCATCACTATGGAAGGATGGAAGATTGAGGAGGAGATTTGAAGTGAATCAGTTGTGTTTATCATGAACAATTTTGATGAAAGCATATATTGAGGAGAAGGCTGAAACTTTTCAAGGATAGCCATGTTTTTGGACTCCATTTAGAAGATGAAGGGCTCTTTCTTCTATTGACAATGATTTTCAAGTACTAGCTCTCCTGTGGGAGCTCTGTAATAGCATTTGCTTTGTGAGGGGGAAATTCGGCTTAGCTTGAACTGGTGGAAATTAAGAGTTCAAAGGGAACTCTTCTTGGAAAGGGCTTCCTTTTACCAGCCACTACCCAGTGTCCAGAGAAGACTTCCAGTGTAAGAGACAATGGCTATGGGGTATACAACAGGTTGAAGGGGTCACTTATCTGTCGGGCCAACGCAACTTAGTTTGGGTTGGGAATGTTACTTTCCTTTTCATTTCTTTTGCTTGCTTAGCAAGGCTGTGCTCCGTCTCAGTGAGATCGGTACCCTGTTTTGTCCTAAAGTCACCCCCTTTTTCTAGCCAATTTTCAGTCGTTTCTTTCCTTCTAAAATGCTGTGCATGAAGGTTAACATTTAACTGTATTATTGCCGGTGCAGATTTCCAACATGTGAGTTAGGGAGCAGCTGTTTGCCCCTAGAGCCCCTGGACCTGAAGGCTCTGCCATCGGCTTTCTTGATTACTGGATCAGTACTGTCACTAATGCAAATCTATTCCCCCACATAAGGCGTGACATTAATTTTATGTTGTTTACGTACTCTAGCCATAAGGTTAAGCAATTCCTACTATTAAGCTTGATGAAATTGCATTACCTTAATGAAATGCACTTTACTGATAAAGAAGAATGTCACTTTCACAAGTGGAAGCACTGTTAGCAAATTTTTACTAGAGAATTCCCAAAATCATATCTTAATTGCTTGGACAGCTGTGTAGTTTACATAACGAGCAAACAATGCCAAGGTTTTTTATTTCCTTTGTCAGCTGTACTGGATGTTAGTATGCATGGTGGACCTTTTTTGGGCCTTTTATTACTTGATTGCAAATCATTCTTCATTGTTGCCCAAATTTATGGAAGGACATTGCTCCCTGAGGTGCCATTTCCTTTCAGGTCTGTAACTGAACATGACTGATGGCGCCAGAGTAACAGTTGCTTATTACTGCGTTCACTGAGCTGTGATTGCTCCAATACTTTATGTTGGCAGATGTGTTTCCCTAGGAACAGCATCTCTGAGACAGAGGTCATCGATCAAACCCCCTCTGGCTGTTCCATTATGTGCAAATTATTGCTAAAAGCAGAGAGGCTGCAAGGGAGGTGCTGTGTACTCATTGCAGACATAGCAGAGGGAAGTTCCAAAAAAAAAAAAAAAAAAAGCAAGTGTAATAAAGCAGGGAAAAAATTCCACCTAAACTAGAGCAATGTTTTTATAATGTGAATAAATGGGGAAAAGGGGGAAATTAAGTGACTTTGAGAGACACACCATGAGAGAAGAGTCAGATTTTATCGTTCAGGGGTAACTCTTAAATTGGGTGCTGACAGCGTCCTTTGAGGTTGTCCGAGGCTAGAAGGGGGCATGTGTGTGGGCTGTACCCAGAGCACTGTTGTCCTAATATGTTAAGGATGAAGGCAGCTAAGTAGCCAATACACAACACTCTCTTATGTGCATTTCTGACCCAAAATTTAGGAAATGCTGGAGACATACAGGGGACATATGCAGAGATCTCCCCTGTCCCCCAGCTTCTCAGGGCAGGGATGGAAGCGATAATGGTTTGACTGACAAATGGGAAGCACTTAAATCTAGACTGTCCTTTGCTCAGGCTAGGAAGAGTGAGACCTCTTAGTTTTCTGCTCAGCTGCAGCAGCGGCTCTTCTCAGCAGATTTCCATTCCGGTAAAGACGCTTGGTTCCCCGATGTGGGGTCTGTCTTTTGCTAAATTCAGTGAGACCATAGGATGGCTCAGGTAGAGCATGTGGCCTGGACACTCAGCAAAACTCTGGTGGTCCTTGCCTTCCAGGACAGAGACTGCCACCCCATTTCTCACACCAACTTGCTTTTTGGTTGGTGTTAGCAAGACTCACCTTTCTATGATTGCAATTCAGTTCTCCTTATCTGTAAAATCTTTCCTTATATTGAATCAGATTTTTCCCAGGGCTTAAGACACGACCTTGACACATATTAAAGGCTTCAGGAACAGTGTGTGCTAATTCAGGTAGTCTTTAGGGTGCTGCTAGGGCCCTCCTAAATATTGTATCTACCCCCAAGGTAACTTGATGCCACCCCAACATAACCCCCAAGGAAGGATGAAGGTAGGTATAGAAGCTCCTTTACTTGCAAACATAATGGGTACAAGTAGGCTAATCAAGGCTTTATGTTTGTAATTCCAGAGTGACCACTAGCTAATGTTCTCTGTGGGTGGCCAGCCGATTTGACACCCTTCCTCTGTGATGGTAGCTGTAGTCAGAGTGATGAAGGTACCTGTTAAAGAATGCTGTCAAAAAGAGGTAAGTACATAACTCTCATACATACATAAAGTGAATAAATCTTAAAGACATTGTTTAACTCATTAATTAAATGAAGGAACTAATAAGATGTTACGATCAGTTTAAAGGAGAATCCAATGAACAGATGCATTTATGGATTAGGAGTATTGGAAATGAATTTGTAAATGGATTAAAAAGTGTCTTGGGTGGACTTAAATTCATTTGCATGTCTATGGGTAAGAAATCTTTGCATTGCTATAAGTTTGTAAAAGTTAAGGAGAACTTAGTTTAGATTAAGTCATAGCCGTAATAATAAATATCATTCACTTAGTGCTGGTGTTGTGTTAGGATTTTTTTAAACCCAATTGTTCTAATGCTATTTAGGAACAAAGTGTCTTAGCTTCTTGAGAAATATGTTTATTTGTCGTCCTCCTTCATTCAAATCCACCCACAGAACAACAGGAGATTTAAGATAAAATAGTTTACTAGAGTAGACAGACATTTAAGTAGGTAATTTTAAATGATAAAGTAAACCTTTGTACAGAGGACACAAAAAGAATGGGGAGAAAGACATTTTTCAGTTTTAACCCATCTCAGTATTTTTCTTCAGCTTCCTCAAATGATTAGAGCATGTGGGTAACTAGAATATATGACTAGAAAACAGACTGGGGCCATATTGTAGAAGTCCTCGAATGCCAGAATGGAGAGTCTGTGGTTAACTAGGATGACAGTGGGGTGCCATTGACTGTTTTGAGTAGGTGAAGTGGTATTGCTAGATCTATATCTTAAAAAGATTAGTTCAACAGTAGTATCTGGGATGACTTACAGGAGGAAGAGATCATAGGGTAGTCAACTGAGCTATTCCAATAGTTTCAATGTGTGGTACCAAGAGTTTGAACTAAAATGTAAAGTGAGTCATCACATGTGTGACTTCAGATAGAGACATTAAGTTTGGAAGATATTGGTTGTTAGGCAAAGCCTGGAAAGCAAAAGATGATGTATGGCTTGGCAACTACTTTGATGTTTAACTCTGTGTGACTTGAAGGATGATAAAGAATATTAACAAAAAATAGACAATTCTGGTGAAAGTGGTATATGGGGGAAAGAACATGTGTTCAATTTTGCAACTTCTGATTTTGAGATCTAAATGGGATGTTCCAATGAAGATGTCTGGGAGGCTACTGAAAATGTTGGGAGAGAAGCAATCACTGGAGAAAAGTGTGTGAAGAGAAAAAAATTCCTGGGCTGAGGATAGTCATGAAGCTGCCTACACTTGGGGGAGCAGGATGAGAAAGTAGAGCTAATAATGGGGCAGAGATTGATCAGAGAGGTAGGAGGAGGGCCAGTTTCAGTGGAGACAAGAGAGAAGTTTCAGTGAGGCCACGGTTGGTAGTGTCAAAGATTACAGAGAAAAGATGGAGAGTAGGCACTGAGATGTGGTCACTGAGAAGGGAAGGCTGGTCCTAGATTGTAAGAGGTGAGTGGGAAGCCAGAGGGGGGAATGAAATTAGAATACTTGTTCAATAAGTAGTTTTGAAAACAGAAGGTAAAAAGGGAGAGAAGAGAGACACGGAATGATAATCTCACTCTGGTCAGAGCGGAGGGAAGTATTGTAGGATGTGGGAAAACTGAGCATGATGCTTAACTTAGCTGAAAGAGCTTGGAGAGAGAGAGAGATTGAAAATGCAAAATAGAGGGAGAAAAATTCTGGAGCAAAGCAGGAAGAGATGGAATCAAGTAGCCAAATAGAGAAATATTTTGAGATCAAGTAGAGGGAAGTTGAAAAAGCTCCTATTGAATCGATCTTGGTAAAGCTGAAATTGAGGGGTCCTGACTGGGGTTGGAGGTGGGAGTTTAGGAGAATAAAGAAGTTTTGATATCATGCTCAAGAAATATGAGAAAGATCCAACAGGTGACAAAAGGATCGCCAGGCAGCATTGACAACTCACTTCAGGTTAATAAAGTTGCCTTTGTAGACGTATGTTTCATGAAGTGCTTGGCAGTGGGTAATGGGGCCATATTAGGAGGGAAAGCAAAAAGTTGGGGTGTCTGTGAGGGTAAGGTGGTAGAATATTAGTGATTGTGACTGCCATTGGGTCCAGGACAGTGAGAGAGTCAGTGAGTCCAGAAGAGGGTCCTTGGACATCCAGGAGGCATGGCAGAGTTCAAGGATCTAGAGACCATAATGATCCTAAAAAACAGAGTCATTGGAAGGGTGGAAATTAGAAAAAATGGAAGGAGATGAGCTATGGTCAGAGGAAAGGAATGTCTGAAAGTGGAGACCTTGGAGGGGAGCTATGTCCAGGGGTTATAGTGAGCGAGATCTGGCCACATAGCAGGCGATTTGTTCAAGTGGAGTGGACCCGTGCGTGGGGCTGAGAGGAGGGAGGGCATTTGAGGCCTTTGCATTCCAAGATCCACCATCACATGCAAGGACAAAGGCAAAGGTGTGAGGCTGGTACTTTGAGTTGGGTGCTTGAAGAGAAAGAAGATGGCTAATGGAATGGGAGATCTATGAAGGATGAGAGGTTGTTGTGTGAAGGTAAAGGGCTTGGAAGTGGTTCCATCTGTTGTGTTTATGAGAAGAATGTGAAAAGCGTAGTTGAAAAGAGTTTTGGAGGCCAAGGACAATTTTTCTTTAGAAGCATATCCCTGAGATTAAAAAAAAAAAAAAAATACAAGTGGACCAATGTAAATTTTAAAAGTTAAAGGTATAAATAATGCATTCCTATTTTAAAGTTAAGGATGGATTTGCTTTAAAAATATGAGGACAGTAGACTCATTTTATAGAGGATGTGTGTGTGTGCACACCTCTTAGTGTGCACGTTTAAAGCAAAGATACAGATGCAGGAGGTGGGCAAGGTATAGTGGCAAAGTTCTGTTATGAGACCACAGCCAGATATTTTTCCCTCATTTTCTTGCTAGTCTTGGGCCATTTCACTGCTAATCTACACATCCATCAAACAAACAGGAAGGGGAAATGGAGAGTTGAATTACAAATCTGTCAATTTTGTTTTTCTTGGCAGTTCAGGTTCAAGTTTTGGTGGGGACAGAGTTGGAAACAAATGACAAAAATTACATTTCCTGATTGTGGGCACATTCTTATGGATAATGAGTCCACGACTTAAAATGCCACACAGAGGTCAGATTTATGGCTACTTTGGGTGTTCTATGGACTCAGAATATATTTTTTCCATGCAATCTAGTCACCAAACTTGCTTTTCCTTAAGAGTTTTAGGCTTTTTATGCTACGAGGTGGAAAGCAACAACAAAAAGCCGTAGAGCACCTGGAAGAATACAATGTAGTGGGTATGAATTTCACAGGCCACAGACTCAGATGTGCAAAAATAAAACTTAGCTTCTATTTCACACCTCTTTTTCAAGCAGAAAATTTAGTCACCCTGATTCCAGATAAGCCTAGTCAACTTTATTTTTCAGGCATTTCAAGATAAACATAGTCAAAACGAGCATTCTTACCCTCCTGCTCCTTTTCCCAAGTGTAGCAGCTAAGTTCCCAGGGGCTTTTGGGCTTCATGGTATTGGTGAAGGGCCACGTGGTCCATGATTGTCCTCTGTCCCCTGTTGGGACCCACAGAGATGTGTCTCATCTTGGTCATTTTTTTATTGTCCTCTGTTACTGACTGGTATCTGCTGTGATTACCCATCTGCCAAGGCCTCTGCTAACGGGTCAGGCCATCTGTTTTCTTTTTGAACCACTCATGAGGTCTTGCTGGTCCACAAACCATCTCTCAGCTATATATGAGCCCCTCTTGTGGGGTCCTAGGGATTTTATTTTTCTCTTTTTTAAAATATAGTAAACAATTTAATGTATCAACCTATAACCAGAGAAAGGAGACTTAGGGCATTCAATATATTTTCCTAAACAAGACCAACAATTGAAACATGATTATAATTATTTATAGTAATGCCTCCTAAGGCTTGGTATTGGTGATGACCATATAGGATGTGTTGTAAAAATAATCGAGTGTTAGAGCGAGCACTGCTTAGTATCGTTTCGATTAATTCTACTTTGAGAAATGATGTGAGACTTTGGATTTTTTGTGAATATAATGAATTTTCAAATTACAGAAATAAGAAGTAACCAGTTTCTACCTCTGTGTAAAGAATTCTGTATTTCATACTATACACATCAATCACTTAGTGCAATATTTTAAAAAACCCAGTTATTTAATTTTTTTCTGATGGAAAAAGTAATCAAATTCCATGCAAAAAATGTACATTTAATCCCAACATTCAGAGATGAACACTGATTTTTGCGCATACTTTCCCTTTCTAGGCAAGCAATTATATAGGCACGTAAACATATTTCCAAAAAGGCATCACAGTTTTCATCTGTGCTTCAGAATTTGAATAGAAAAGTTATCTAGCTTGGAGGCTGCAATGTCTACTGCCATGACGCTAACACACCTGACATGTCTGAGAACTTAGGCTGGTGGTCCACAAAGAGCATTTTCAAAGAATTAGTCTGCGTGGAGAAAGTAGAAGGGAAAATGAGGTCCTAGACATTTTCTGATGTTCTGTTCATGCTAACTGGGTTTTCTAAGTCTTGAAAGGTCGCCCGCACCTGCCTGCCTGGACTCCTTACTTAGTCTTTGACACTCTACCGCTCCAACACCATGATAGGCGCAAGGTTTCTCTCTAAGGCCTGTAGCTCTCCTTCAGCTCTGCCCTGAGATATGAGGCACAGGTACCCTCTGACCTGGTATCTCCCCAAACACATAAAAGATCTTCACTAACTTTAAACCAACTTCACCCAGGATCTTGACCTTGTAGGTAGGAATTCTTTGTTATCTATAGGTTCTTTCACTAGGAAACTGGCACTTAAAAGGTGAGCCATGAATAGGCAGGAAAAAGCTTTCCTTCCTTCTTGGTTATAGGCTCAAAGTCTACATATGATAGTTATTCCTGCGTTAAGGTGCCCTTTGACTAGGGTGACCATAAAATGTATCTTTCAAACCAGGGCAACTCTGAGAGTTAAAGGGAAGCTATTAATAATTATGCCAACAAAATAGTCACACACCAAGGATTATCCCAAGAAAACTGGGGTGTGGGATTAATCTACCTTTGATTCATGGATTTAGTCCAAGGTGCAGAGGTCTGCATGGCATCATAAACTGAAGATAACAGAATAGGTTGAGATAACTTAATCTCACAAACTAGGTTATCTTTTTTTTTTTTTTTTTTTGCGGTACACGGGCCTCTCGCTGTTGTGGCCTCTCCCATTGCAGAGCACAGGCTCCGGACGTGCAGGCTCAGTGGCCATGGCTCACGGGCCCAGCCACTCCACGGCATGGGGGATCTTCCCGGACCGGGGCACGAACCTGTGTCCCCTGCATCGGCAGGCAGGCTCTCAACCACTGCGCCACCAGGGAAGCCCTAGGTTATCTTTTTGTATGTTCTTTTTTCTTCAGAAACTTTAGTGAAGCCGGGTTTCAGAATTTAAGCCTGACATCAGTTATTTTTGGTGTGTGTGTGTGTGTGTGTGTGTGTGTGTGTGTGTCTGTGTATAACATGGCATAGATTTCAAGTGTGGGTAGTGCCTCCGAGAGCTGGCAGGGAGAGATGATGGGAAATTAGCAAGAGGAAGGAAAATATTGAAAGATAAGAGTTGGAAATTATATTCTCCCTCCGTTACCAACCAGAAAGGACTTGGGCTTGATTGGATTAAGGAAGCATGTCTTACCATTTAGTTTTTGAGCAATGATTATTTCCTTGTGTTCCTTTGGTCTTTTTTTTTAGTTATTTCTAAGATATACATTTTAAAGTAATAACTAGAATTATGACTTATAACATTATACCAGAACATATAAGATTTTTAGAAATTTCATGTAATGTCTGAGACATTTATATTAACATATTTCCATACAAATAACCCAAAGAAAGTTTAGTATTAGTTGTTTTGTTTGCTTGTTTGTTTATACTGCAGGTTCTTATTAGTCATCAGTTTTATACACATCAGTGTATACATGTCAATCCCCATCACCCAACTCAGCACACCACTATCCCCCACCCCACTGCAGTTTTCCCCACTTGGTGTCCATACGTTTGTTCTTTACATCTGTGTCTCAACTTCTGCCCTGCAAACCAGTTTATCTGTATCATTTTTCTAGGTTCCACATACTTGTGTTAATATACGATATTTGTTTTTCTCTTTCTGACTTACTTCACTCTGTATGACAGTCTCTAGATCTATCCACGTCTCAAGAAATGACTCAATTTCGTTCCTTTTTATGGCTGAGTAATATTCCATTGTATATATGTACCACACCTTCTTTATCCATTCGTCTGTCGATGGGCATTTAGGTTGCTTCCATGACCTGGCTATTGTAAATAGTGCTGCAATGAACATTGGGGTGCATGTGTCTTTTTGAATTATGGTTTTCTCCGGGTATATGCCCAGTAGTGGGATGGCTGGATCATATAGTAATTCTATTTTTAGTCTTTTAAGGAACCTCCATACTGTTCTCCATAGTGGCTGTATCAATTTACATTCCCACCAACAGTGCAAGAGGGTTCCCTTTTCTCCACACCCCCTTCAGCATTTGTTCTTTGTAGATTTTCTGATGATGCCCATTCTAACAGGTGTGAGGTGATACCTCCCTCATTGTAGTTTTGATTTGCATTTCTCTAATAATTAGTGATGTTGAGCAGCTTTTCATGTGCTTCTTGGCCATCTGTGTGTCTTCTTTAAGAAATGTCTATTTAGGTCTTCTGCCCATTTTTGGATTGGGTTGTTTGTTTAATATTGAGCTGCATGAGCTGTTTATATATTTTGGAGATTAATCCTTTGTCTGTTGATTCGTTTGTGAATATTTTCTCCCATTCTGAGGGTTGTCTTTTCATCTTGTTTATGGTTTCCTTTGCTGTGCAAAAGCTTTGAAGTTTCATTAGGTCCTATTTGTTTATTTTTGTTTTTATTTCCATTACTCTAGGAGGTGGATCAAAAAAGATCTTGCTGTGGTTTATATCAAAGAGTGTTCTTCCTATGTTTTCCTCTAAGAGTTTTATAGTGTCTGGGCTTACATTTAGGTCTTGAATCCATTTTGAGTTTATTTTTGTGTATGGTGTTAGGGAGTGTTCTAATTTCATTCTTTTTTTTCTGCAGTACGAGGGCCTCTCACTGTTGTGGCCTCTCCCGTTGCAGAGCACAGGCTCCGGATGCGCAGGCTCAGCGGCCATGGCTCACGGGCGCAGCCACTCTGCAGCATGTGGGATCTTCCTGGACCGGGGCACGAACCCGTGTCCCCTGCCTCAGCAGGCGGACTCTCAACCACTGTGCCACCAGGGAAGCCCCTAATTTCATTATTTTACATGTAGCTGTCCAGTTTTCCCAGCACCACTTATTGAAGAGACTGTCTTTTCTCCATTGTATATTCTTGCCTCCTTTGTCATAGATTAGTTGACCATAGGTGCATGGGTTTATCTCTGGGCTTTCTATCTTGTTCCATTGACCTATGTTTCTGTTTTTGTGCCAGTACCATATTGTCTTGATTACTGTAGCTTTGTAGTACAGTCTGAAGTCAGGGAGTCTGATTCCTCCAGCTCCGTTTTTTTCCGTCAAGACTGCTTTGGCTATTTGGGGTCTTTTGTGTCTCCATACAAATTTTAAGATGATTTGTTCTAGTTCTGTGAAAAATGCCATTGGTAATTTGATAGGGATTGGATTGAATCTGTAGATTGCTTTGGGTAGTATAGTAACTTTCACAATATTGATTCTTCCAATCCAAGAACATGGTATATCTCTCCATCTCTTGGTATCATCTTTAATTTCTTTCATCAGTGTCTTATAGTTTTCTGCATACAGGTCTTTTGTTTTCCTAGGTAGGTTTATTCCTAGGTATTTTATTCTTTTTGTTGCACTGGTAAATGGGAGTGTTTCCATAATTTCTGTTTCAGATTTTTCATCATTAGTGTATAGGAATGCAAGAGATTTTTGTGCATTAATTTTGTATCCTGCAACTTTACCAAATTCATTGATTAGCTCTAGTAGCTTTCTGGTGGCATCTTTAGGATTCTCTATGTATAGTATCATGTCATCTGCAAACAGTGACAGCTTTACTTCTTCTTTTCCAATTTGTATTCCTTTTATTTCTTTTTCTTCTCTGATTGCCGTGGCTAGGACTTCCAAAACTATGTTGAATAATAGTGGTGAGAGTGGACATCCTTGTCTCGTTCCTGACCTTAGAGGAAGTGCTTTCAGTTTTCACCATTGAGAATGATGTTTGCTGTGGGTTTGTCACATATGTCCTTTATTATGTTGAGGTAGGTTCCCTCTATGCCCACTTTATGGAGAGTTTTTATCATAAATCGGTGTTGAATTTTGTCAAAAGCTTTTTCTGCATCTATTGAGATGATCATATGATTTTTATTCTTCAGTTTGTTAATATGGTGTATCACATTGATTGATTTACGTATATTGAAGAATCCTTGCATCCCTTGGATAAATCGCACTTGATCATGGTGTATGATCCTTTTAATGTGCTGTTGGATTCTGTTTGCTAGTATTTTGCTGAGGATTTTTCATCTATATTCAGCAGTGATATTGGTCTGTAATTTTCTTTTTTTGTAGTATCTTTGTCTCGTTTTGGTATCAGGGTGATGGTGGCCTCATAGAATGAGTTTGGGATTGTTCCTCTGCAATTTTGAAGTTTGAGAAGGATGGGTGTTAGCTCTTCTCTAAATGTGTGATTGAATTCACCTGTGAAGCAAATCTGGTCCTGGACTTTTGTTTGTTGGAAGATTTTTAATCACAGTTTCAATTTCATTACTTGTGATTGGTCTGTTCATATTTTCTGTTTCTTCCTGGTTTAGTCTTGGAAGGTTATATCTTTCTAAGAATTTGTCCATTTCTTCCAGGTTGTCCATTTTATTGGCATAGAGTTGCTTGTAGTAATCTCTCATGATGCTTTGTATTTCTGTGGTGTCTGTTGTAACTTCTTCTTTTTCATTTCTAAATTTACTGATTTGAGTCCTCTGCCTCTTTTTCTTGATGAGTCTGGCTAATGATTTATCAATTTTGTTTATCTTCTCAAAGAACCAGCTTTTAGTTGTATTGATCTTTGCTGTTGTTTTGTTTGTTTCTATTTCATTTATTTCTGCTCTGATCTTTATGATTTCTTTACTTCTGGCAACTTTGGGTTTTTTTTTGGTTCTTCTTTCTCTAGTTCCTTTAGGTGTAAGGTTAGATTGTTTACTTGCAATTTTTCTTGTTTCTTGAGGTAGGCTTGTATAGCTATCAACTTCCCTCTTAGAACTGCTTTTGCTGCATCCATAGATTTTGGATCATCATGTTTTCATTGTCATTTGTCTCTAGGTATTTTTTGATTTCCTCTTTGATTTCTTCAGTGATCTCTTGGTTATTTGGTAACGTATTGTTTAGCTTCCATGAGTTTGTGTTTTTTACAGTTTTTTTTTTCCCTGTAATCCATTTCTAATCTCATAGCGTTGTGGTCAGAAAAGATGCTTGACATGATTTCAATTTTCTTGAATTTACTGAGGCTTGTTTTGTGACCCAGGATGTGATCTATCCTGGAGAATGTTCCTTGCACACTTGAGAAGAAAGTGTTATCTGCTGTTTTTGGATGGAATGTCCTATAAATGTCAATTAAATCTATCTGGTCTATTGTGTCATTTAAAGCTTGTGTTTCCTTATTTATTTTCATTTTGGGTGATGTGTCCATTGGTGTGAGTGAGGTGTTAAAGTTCCCCATTATTATTGTGTTACTGTCAATTTCCTCTTTTATAGCTGTTAGCTTTTGCCTTATGTATTGAGGTGCTCCTATGTTGGGTGCATATATATTTATAATTGTTGTATCTTTTTCTTGGATTGGTCCCTTGATCATTACGTAGTGTCCTTCCTTGTCTCTTGTAATATTCTTTATTTTAAAGTCTATTTTATCTGATATGAGTATAGCTCCTCCAGCTTTCTTTTGATTTCCATTTGCATGGAGTATCTTTTTCCATCCCCTCACTTTCAGTCTGTATGTGTCCTTAGGTCTGAAGTGGGTCTCTTGTAGACAGCATATAGATGGGTCTTCTTTTTGTATCCATTCAGCAAGCCTGTGTCATTTGGTTGGAGCATTTAATCCATTCACGTTTAAGGTAATTTTTGATATGTATGTTCCTATGACCATTTTCTTAATTGATTTGGGTTTGGTTTTGTACGTCCTTTTCTTCTCTTGTGTTTCCCACTTAGTGAAGTCCCTTTAGCATTTGTTGTAGAGCTGGTTTGGTGGTGCTGAATTCTCTTAGCTTTTCCTTGTCTGTAAAGCTTTTGCTTTCTCCATCGAATCTGAATGAAATCCTTGCTGGGTAGAGTAATCTTGGTTGTATGTTCTTCCCTTTCATCACTTTAAGTATATCATGCCCCTCCCTTCTGGCTTGTAGAGTTTCTGCTGAGAAATCAGCTTTGAACCTTATGGGAGTTGCCTTGTATGTTATTTGTCGTTTTTCCCTTGCTGCTTTCAATAATTTTTTTTTGTCTTTAATTTTTACCGGTTTGATTACTATGTGTCTCGGCGTGTTTCTCCTTGGTTTTATCCTGTATGGGACTTGCTGTGCTTCCTGGACTTGGGTGGCTATTTCTTTTCCCATGTTAGGGAAGTTTTCGAATATAATCTCTTCAGATATTTTCTCTGGTCCTTTCTCTCTCTCTTCTCCTTCTGGCACCCCTGTAATGCGAATTTTGTTGTGTTTAATGTTGTCCCAGAAGTCTCTTAGGCTGTCTTCATTTCTTTTCATTCTCTTTTCTTTTTTTTTTTTTTCTTGCGTTATGCGGGCCTCTCACTGTTGTGGCCTCTCCCATTTGTGGAGCACAGGCTCCGGACGCGCAGGCTCAGTGGCCATGGCTTACGGGCCCAGCCGCTCCGCGGCATGTGGGATCCTCCCGAAACGGGGCACGAACCCACGTCTCCTGCATCGGCAGGCGGACTCTCAAGCACTGCGCCACCAGGGAAGCCCACATTCTCTTTTCTTTATTCTGTTCCGCAGCAGGGAATTCCACCATTCTGTCTTCCCGGTCACTTATCCATTCTTCTGCCTCAGTTATTCTGCTATTGATTCCTTCTAGTGTAGTTTTCATTTCAGTTATTGTATTGTTCATCTCTGTTTGTTCTTTAATTCTTCTAGGTCTTTGTTAAACATTTCTTGCATCTTCTCAACCTTTGCCTCCATTGTTTTTCTGAGGTGCTGGATCATCTTCCCTATCATCATTCTGAATTCTGTTTCTGGAAGGTTGCCTATCTCCACTTCATTTAGTTGTTTTTCTGGGGTTTTATCTTGTTCCTTCATCTGGTACATAGTCCTCTGCCTTTTCATCTTGTCTGTCTTTCTGTGAATGTGGTTTTTGTTCCATAGGCTGCAGGATTGTAGTTCTTGCTTCTGCTGTCTGACCTCTGATGGATGAGGATATCTAAGAGGCTTCATGGGAGGAACTGGTAGTGGGCAGAGCTGACTGTTGCTCTGGTGGGCAGAGCTCAGTAAAACCTTAATCCACTTGACTGTTGATGGGTGGGGCTGGGTTCCCTCCCTGTTGGTTGTTTGGCCTGAGGCAATCCAACCCTGGAGCCTACCTAGGCACTTTGGTGGAGTCAGTGACAGACTCTGGGAGGGCTCACGCCAAGGAGCACTTCCCAGATCCTCTGCTGCCACTGTCCTTGTCCCCACGGTGAGCCATAGCCAGCCCCCCCTCACCGCCTCTGCAGGGGACCCTCCAATACCAGCAGGTAGGTCTGGTTCAGTCTCTCATGGGGTCACTGCTCCTTCCCCTGGGTCCCGATGCACACAGTACTTTGTGTGTGCCCTCAAAGAGTGGAGTCTCTGTTTCCCCCGTCCTGTCGAAGTCCTGCAATCAATTCCCACTAGGCTTCGAAGTCTGATTCTCTAGGAATTCCTCCTCCCGTTGCCGGACCCCCAGGTTGGGAAGCCTGATGTGGGGCTCAGAACCTTCACTCCAGTGGGTGGACTTCTGTGGTATAAGTGTTCTCCAGTCTGTGAGTCACCCACCCGGCAGTTATGGGAGTTGATTGCACCCCTCCTACCATCTCAGTGTGGCTTCTCCTTTGTCTTTGGATGTGGGGTCTCTTTTTTGGTGAGTTCCAGTGTCTTCCTGTCGATGATGGTCCAGCAGCTAGTTGTGATTTTGGTGTTTTCGCAAGAGGGAGTGAGAGCATGTCCTTCTACTCTGCCATCTTGGTTCCTCTCTGTTCCTTTGATCTTAGAAAGCAATGCTGTAGTGAGATAGCTGGAGTCTAGGTAGGGCTGAGAAAACTAGTGTTATTTATGTTATTTAAAATTTATAGCAAACATAATGTTTGGCTTGCTTGGTGTTTAGTTTTTCAATTAATTGTCAAAATATAAATATTAATATATTTCACATAAATATATAGATTTCTGATTTCTTTTGAAAAACCAGGAAATCTGGCAACTGTGGGTCAGCAACTCCAAGAAGCATATATTGGCCGGAGCCATATCTGAAGGCTTCTAAAGTGTGGCATTCTCTCTGCAGTTCACCATGGGCCCACTCCTTACTGTTATACCCAGACCATTTCATTGATTTATATTGGCCATTTTCTACTACAGGCTTTCGATTTTGTGATTCCTCTATTTTATCATGCTGTATGTTGGAAATTTCCAAAATAGACAGGGCTAAGTATGACAGATGTATCAGGGTTAATACTTTTCTAAGAAATCCCAGCTGTCATTATTTAGATCAGGTTATTAAACACCTATTTTTAATATTGAGGTATAAATAACATAGTGAAATGCACAGATATCAAATGCAGAGTGCAATGAATTTTGATAAATGCATATTTCCTGCATTACTGATACACTATTCAAGATGTTGAACATTTCCATTACCCTAGAAAATTCCCTTTTATCCTCTCCAGTCAGTACTTGCTCCGTTCAGCCAGTCACAGCTGAAAGTTCTATTGCCATAGATTAACTTTGCCTATTTTAGGACTTTATATAAATAGAATCATGCAGTATGAACTTTTGTGTTCAACTTCTTTCTTTTAGCATAATGCTTTTCAGATTCAAGCACATCGTTTGAAGAAGCAATTGTCTGTTCTTTTACATTGCTGAGTAGTTTTCCATTGTGTAAGTGTATCATCATTTGCATTTGCATTGTTTTCCAGTTTTGGGCTATCCTGAATGAAGCAGGTGGAACATTCCTGTTCCCACATCCTGGCCAACAATTAATTTTTTTAATTTTTATTTTTGGCCATGCCACGTGGCATGTGGGAGCTTAGTACCCTGACCAGGGATCGAATGCACACCCCCTGCATTGGAAGCATGGAGTCTTAATCACTGGACCACTAGGGAAGTCCTGCTAGTCTTTTTAATTTTATCTATTCTAGTGGGTATGATAAGATCTTGTAGTTTTAATTTACATTTCCCTGATAACTAATGATGCTGAGCATTTTTCATGTACTTACTGGCTATTCACATATCTTCCTTTGAGGAGTGTGTAAGTTTTTGTCCATTTTTTTTCGTATTTAACAACTTTTCTGAGTTGTATAGTTTTTTATATATTCTGTATACAAATCCTTTGCCACATATATATAGTCATATATGTATATACATGTATATATACATATACATGTGTAAATATACACATTGTCTCATAGTATTAAATATCTAATTTTACATGGTTCTGTCTTAGACATTGTAAAAGAACCATATGTAGAGGGAGTTTGTAAATATTGTCAGTCTTCAAGTACATAAAGTGATAGCAACAGGGCCACAAATTGTCTAGACTCGAGGAAATGGGCACAACTGCCTTCTACTGTGGTGAGCATAAAGCTTGGAATTTGTCCATATAATAACAAGATAAGCCATAGTACAGGCTTACATCTTTGTGTCTCTGTGCATGTTTGTATGCATTTTATTTTTCAGAGAGGGAACTTCTAAGGTTTTGCCGCTACATAAAGGGAACAAGTTCAGTTACACAGCTGTATGATTGTACCTGTTCCTGGGGCAGGCTGCTCTCCCTTGAGAGTCTTCGATCACCTTCCTGCCACACACAACTGCAATTCACCTGAAGTGGTGTCAACAGGGCTCTTCACCTTGTGCCAGATAATAGTTTCTCCTTTTAGTGTTAAAAAGATCATATCATTCTGTGGTTCGTAGGAGGGAGAAGCTGGCCTGAGGAAGCATGCCCCAGGTTCTGCCTTGGTGAGTGAGAAAAAGCATAACCTGGGTTGGTTTGGAACAATAATTGAGGAGCAGGTCTCGGAGTCTGGCAGCCCATGTCTGTTAAGTAAATTCAGATTGCTGCTCAATCCATTATCATGTCAGGTTCTTGCTCAAAACCTTCAGTGGTTCCGGATGTCCTAGAACATGGAGTTCAAAGTCCTTCAACATTAAGTGTGAGCTGATTTCATCAGCCTTATAAACCGCAGATACCACCTCCAGACTAAATGCCACACTCATCTGTGCTGCCTACCAAGTATTTCCATCTCTCCTCTTTCTGAACACATGGTAGTTAAGTGTGATCATGTGACTTGCTTTATTGACTAAAATGCGAGAGGAAGCCGCGTTATCACTTCTGGCAGAAACGTGTGTGATTTACCAGGTCCTCTTTGCAACTGAGTATTAATTGTGGAATTCCGATGGTGGCACTGCAGTGTGTTTCCCAGCTCTCCTAGGGGAATACTTAAATGTGTGCATACGAAGGTGGGTGGAAGACCAGGGGCTTGCGGTCAAGTCAGGTAGATCTAGAGTAAAGTCTGCACTCCATTACTCCTATCTCCTGCTTCGCTTCTTTGGTTATTGAATCCCACATATGTAAAATGGGATAATTATATTTAGCTTGTGTCTTAGTCCATTCAGGCTGCTATAATAAAAATACCATATACTGGGTAGCTTGAACAAGAAAAATTTATTTCTCACAGTTCTGGAGGCCGGGAAGTCCAAGATCATGGTGCCGGCGGAGTTAGTGTCTGTTGAGAGGTGGCTTCCTGGTTTATGGACAGCTGTCTTCTTGCTGTGTCCTCACATGGCAGAAAAGAACAAGGGAACTCTTTGGGGTCTCTTTTATAAAGGCATAAAAGCACTCCAGGAGTGCCTCACCCTCAGGACCTAATAACCTCCAAAGGGCCCCATCTCCTAATACCATCACATTGGGGGTCAAGCTATCAACATATGAATTTTGGGGGAACACAATCAGGCCACACACCATGAAAGCACTAGAAACAATGTTGAGGAAATCTGACACAGTAGTTCATGTTACACACCTGCTTTGTCAAGCAAATCAGTCAAACAGATTAACTTAACTTGAGTTTGTAAAATGAACAGTAGGCGAGGCAAGCTGAGAAAATCTGCTTTTCTGATTTTAGGCTAGGTTGTTTAGTCATGATAAGAATACTTATCAAGTATGTTTTCATTTTAAAGTTTAACACAAGACCTATTTTTATAAGTGAGAATTAAAGGTAGCATTTTATTTATCAAAAACAAAAGTAAACAATCTTATTTCCTAACAAGTCATATTTGAGGCCAATAAATTGGTAACGAAATGTAAACTGGGTATTAGCAGGACATAGTAACTAATTCCCAAGTCCTGGTTACTTATTAAATTGTCCCCTGGTGAGTGGACTTCAACCACCTCCCCAGATCTCTAGGTTACATTGGGAGAGGCACATTTTGACTTAGAGCAGGGGTCCCCAACCCGGGGGTCGTGGACCGGTTCCTGTTAGGAACCGGGCCGCACAGCAGGAGATGAGCGTCAGGTGAGCGAGGAAAGCTTCATCTGCCGCTCCCCATCGCTCACATTAACGCCTCAACCACCCCCCACCTCCACCCCAGTCTGTGGAAAACTTGCCTTCCACGAAACTGGTCCCTGGTGCCAAAAAGGTTGGGGACTGCCGACTTAGAGATTTACAACTGTCTTGTCTTTGGCAGTTTTATTAATAAAGACAATTCTTTTTGCAGGTTTTATCTAAGAATCTTCAGTTCTTCAGTGGGATTTTTTTTTTTTTTAACATCTTTATTGGGGTATAATTGCTTTACAATGGTGTGTTAGTTTCTGCTTTATAACAGAGTGAGTCAGTTATACATATATATATGTTCCCATATCTCTTCCCTCTTTGTCTCCCTCCCTCCCCAGAGGTTGTTGGGAAGGTTGTTAAAACCCAAATTTGCAACTGGAATGCTTGCTGAAAGCACCTGGTTACCTCAGCAGTCAATATAAATTACAGAGGCTTTCGTCCTTATCCCCTCCTGGGGCACGTGGAGCACAGCCCTAAGGGAACTCCTATTACTCTTTTTTCCAGTGCTCCAGGAGACGTGCACATCTGTTGTTGACACATGTGGAACCTCAGCTCTCCCACCACCTCTCACACTGTTGATGTGATCATGATATTTTCAAACCTAAGGAAGGACCTCCAGGCAGAAGGAAGACACACCTGACACAATTAAAACCAAAACAGTTGGCACACTGGGATACAGATGAGGAATTTACTGCCTTTCTCTGTACACTCCGAGCTGCTGGATGTTAGTGAAGGGTTAAGCTAAGGACAAAATTAAAGAATTGTATCTGTTTTCTTATTACATGAAGAGGTTGCATCACTTGGTTTTTCCTTAAAATCTCTGACCATAAAATTGTGACCCTTTCCTAATTTACCTGGGCTACTTCAAGTTTACTTTGGGGAACTCCTTTCCACAGACAGATTGACATTGCCTTTTAGGATCTTGCAATGCATGCTGGTTAAGAATCTTAGCCTGGGAACCACCCGGACCTGGGTCTGATACTTGACTCACCGCCTACTTACTAGCTGGGTGACCTCAGGCAAGTAGCTTCCCCTCGGCAAGCCCATCTCCTTATCTGTAAAGCAGGTAGGACACCCCACTGCCAGCCTGGGAGTATTCTTGTGAGGATTCAGAGAGACCTTGGTATCAAGTCTTCCTCTCGGTGACCGACGCATAGTTAAGTACTCAATAGTTTCTTTGTTTTTACCATTGTAATTGTTTTACAAAAGAGAGTCGAACAGATAAAATGCACAAGCTGACCTGTAACATAATTGAAAAACTTAAGGCAATGCACATGTATTTTGGCAGTTTAGAATGTGATAACTGGACAAACGTTTCTTCCTTGTTGAGTGCTCAGCAAAGTCTGCATACTGTGCTATTAGAAATGCCTGTTATAAGGGGAACAGACCTCCACCAGGTTCATAGTATCATTTGAATTTGAAGGCATTCCTTTCTCACAAAAGGAATTGCCATTTGAAAGGACAAGTCCCTATGAGGAGTAGAACAGACAGCAGAAGGTCTTGGCTTTTAGCTGCCTGAGCCATCTCAAATAATTCATCCAGTCTTCTTGACCTCTGCTTCAACCTCTCTGTCCAGGAAAGCAACAGGTATATTGCATGCAAGGAGGTTACTGATTCCTTCAAGTTTGATTTTGGGGTCAGATAGAACTAGCTTCAAATTCTAGCTGCACAGCATGCAAGCTGTGTGGCTAATGATTTTGAGCCCTAGTTTATGCCTCTGGGAGGAGATTAATGGGGTACCTTCCTGATAGGTTTGCTGGGAGGATTAAAAGAGAGCAAATTGCCCAAGCTTTGCAAATGGCAGCTAATAAAATAATGAAAACTTTTTGCTTTCAGAACTCTATCTTAAATTGAGGACTCCAAAGAGCTTCTGTGACTATTATTAATTTTTAATTAAAAGTAAGTTAAAATTTATTTTATTACTATGAGAAACAAAATGAGAAACTTTAAAAATATTTGTGTATTAATTTAAAAATCACAGCAAACTCTTAATATGCTAACATAAAAATACATTTTTAATAAAAAGTAACTTTTTTTAAAAAAAGGAACAAAAGAGAAGACTTCATTAGTTTTTTTTTTTCAAGTCCCTTTAATGTCTTAGTAGGAAGGAGTGGAATTCTCATATCTGCTTCCACTAAAATCTGTTGCAGTATCACACATTACTTAGCTTCTGGAAAACTCCACTTTACACCCTAGATGGAATGAAAGCAGAGAAAAGCAAATAATACCTTGGCATTATAAAAATAGTTTTGACCTCATGGACTCCCTGAAAGGGACTCAGGGACCCCCCACTCTTTGAAAACAACCGACTTGGGACAACTGTCTTTCAAACTCTCAAACTGTAGATGATCCAAAGGCTTATGTAGAAAAAGAATGTTACAATGCATAAGAGAAAGAGAAACATCAAGGCCAAGAATATAGAATATCTGAGTCCCACTGAAGAATTTACTTTTAGAAATAAGCTTGTACTCAAGTACGGGGCAGGAGAACAGCAGGAGCCCGAACATATTTACAGAATCAGGCAAGTATCAGGCAAATATATTCTCCAAACAGACTGGACAAACTTGTGATGCCAGTAATCCAGACATCACAGATCACTGCTTCTATGTCTCTTTCTCCGTTCTCCACCACTCCACACCAGCACTGCAGGAAAATACCCATTTGCTCTCTGGATTATCGAATGTTGTAGTTATACCCCACCAGGGCATGGTGACTCAAACCCAGAAAAACTCATGGGTTTTTCAAACACACAGACCTGGGTTCAAAGGCTCGAATTGCCACTTAAGAGCTATGTAGTCTTGGAAAAGTTACTTAAATTTACTGAATCTCATGTATATGATGGGGATTGTGATGGACTAAAAATGACCATATTCTCTGCAACTCCTCCCATCAAAAGTGTGGAATGCAATGGAATACTACTCAGCCATAAAAAAGAAACCTTACCATTTGCAATAACATGGATGAATCTAGAGGGCATTATACTAAATAAGTCAGACAAAGACAAATACCACATGTGATCTCACTTATATGCAGAATCTAAAAAACTAAACAAAATGAAAACAGACTCATAGATACAGAGAATAAATGGATGGCTGCCAGAGGGGAGGGTGGGTGAAATAGCTGAAGAGGATTAAGAGGTATAAACCTCCAGTTATAAAATAAATAAGCCTGAGGATGGAATGTATAGCACAATAATGGTCAATAATACTGTCATAACTTTGTATGTGGACAGATGGTTACTAGATTTCTCGTGTGATCATTTCATAATGTATGCAAGTCAAATCTCTATGTAGTACACATGAAACTAACATAATATTGTATGTCCACTATCTTTCAATAAGATTTTTTTTAATTAATTAAATTTATTTAACACACATAGAGCTAATTCAAGTAATCTCCTTCTTGAGTGAGCTTTGGAGTTTTTGTCTTCAAGGAATTTGCCCATTTCAAGAAAGTAATCAAATTTTTTAGCAAAGTTGTTTATTATATTCTCTTAATCCTTCTAATGATGTAGATCTCTAGTGATATTTTTTCACTCCTTACACATAATGTATATATTCTACCTTTTTTTTGAATTTTTGAATTTTATTTATTTTTTTATACAGCAAATTCTTATTACTTATTCATTTTATACATATTAGTGTATATACGTCAGTCCCAATCTCCCAATTCATCAATAATGAATCTTTCAATAAGATTTTTTGAAAGTTGAAGTCTATTTTCTCATGTCTTGAATTGGGCTGGCGCTGAGTCTGCATCACTCTATGTGGTCGAAGCGGCAATACTTAACTTTTGAGCATGGTTTCAAGAGGCCCTGCAGCTTCCACACTTACCCTGTGGAACCCTGAGGCCCCCGTGCTGTGATGAAAGATTCCATGGAGGAAGAGGGCCAGCCATCTCTGGTGAGGCCCCAGACATCTTATCCCATCCAGCCTCAGCCAAGCAGCCATATGGAGAGTTCCGGTGAAAACAGCAGAACCACCACCCATTCAGCCCACAGAACTGTGAGAAATGATCATTCTGTTTTAGGCTACTAAATAGATGGGTAGTTTCTAGGGTGACCAATTTGTCCCAGTTTGCCTGGGACTTGCCCACTTTTAGCTGCCAGTCCCACATCCCAAGAAACCCCTCAGCCCTAGTTGGTCACCTATTTGTAGCACAATTGCAAATACCTTACACAGGAATAAGAGCGTTCAACTCAGTGTTTGAGAGAATTAAGTGAAATGATGAGGTAAAGGCAAAATATAGACAGAGCCCATAAAATGAAAGGTTTTGTTTTTCTTTTCAATTTATAAAATAACTTTATAATAATTTATAATTACTCTATCTTTAATAAAATAATATTTCCATAGCTAATTAAAATTTGATCTTTTATCTTTGTCTATAACTGAACTTCTCATTCAGGGCCCTAATTGCTTTTTTTCTTTTTTTAAATTAGTTTATTTATTTTTGGCTGCGTTGGGTCTTCGTTGCTGCACGCGGCTTTCTCTAGTTGCGGCGAGCGGCGGCTACTCTTCGTTGCTATGCGCGGGCTTCTCATTGTGGTGGCTTCTCTTGTTGCGGAGCACGGGCTCTAGGCACGTGGGCTACAGTAGTTGGGGCACATGGGCTCAGTAATTCTGGCTCGCAGGCTCTAGAGCTCAGGCTCAGTAGCTGTGGCGCACGGGCTTAGCTGCTCTGCGGCATGTGGGATCTTCCCGGACCAGGGCTCGAACCCGTGTCCCCTGCATTGGCAGGCGGATTCTGAACCACTGCACCACCAGGGAAGTCCCGGGACCTAATTGCTTTAAATATACCAGAGAGCATTCTCTGCTGGAGAATGCTGCATTTTCAGCTAAGCACGAAGGTAGCAGGCCCCTGGGAAATTATGAACCAAAAAGAGAAAGAAAACATTGGACTTAGCTAAATTCAAACTGGCTGTGAGTTCTCAAAAGAGTATCACTGTTGAAGATGGAAAACACTTAATATTATGTCATTCTGGGTGGGTCTAGAACAGGACCTTTTTTTGGACAATATTTTTCCCCAGGGGCATGTCTAGTGAAAACATAATCCACGGAGATGATCTGCAGATAAGGTCAATGCCATGTGCCCACAAAAAGGCAGAATCTCGGGGGCCTACTGGTTAAGAGAGTTGAAACCTTTGAAACTCTATTTTAGAGCTTTCCTTAGGAAGAAAAGTGGGAGGCTGGGGTGGTGGTGGG
>NW_006791935.1:880528-891508 GCF_000442215.2 Lipotes vexillifer | reverse complement strand
ATGGTTGTTAGTATTTGCCTTATGTATTGAGGTGCTCCTATGTTGGGGGCATAAGTATTTACAATTGTTATATCTTCTTCTTGGATCGATCCCTTAATCATTATGTAGTGTCCTTCTTTGTCTCTTCTGATAGTCCTTATTTTAAAGTCTATTTTGTCTGATATGAGAATTGCTACTCCAGCTTTCTTTTGGTTTCCATTTGCATGGAATATCTTTTTCCATCCCCTTACTTTCAGTCTGTATGTGTCTCTAGGTCTGAAGTGGGTCTCTTGTAGACAGCATATATATGGGTCTTGTTTTTGTATCCATTCAGCCAATCTGTGTCTTTTGGTGGGAGCATTTAGTCCATTTACATTTAAGGTAATTATCGATATGTATGTTCCTATTCCCATTTTCTAAATTGTTTTGGGTTCGTTATTATAGGACTTTTCCTTCTCTTGTGTTTTTGTCTAGAGCAGTTCCTTTAGCATTTGTTGTAAAGCTGGTTTGGTGGTGCTGAACTCTCTCAGCTTTTGCTTGTCTGTAAAGGTTTTAATTTCTCCATCAAATCTGAATGAGATCCTTGCTGGGTAGAGTAATCTTGGTTGCAGGTTTTTCTCCTTCATCACTTTCAGTATGTCCTGCCACTCCCTTCTGGCTTGTAGAGTTTCTGCTGAGAGATCAGCTGTTAACCTTATGGGGATTCCCTTGTGTGTTATTTGTTGTTTTTCCCTTGCTGCTTTTAATATGCTTTCTTTGTATTTAGTTTTTGACAGTTTGATTAATATGTGTCTTGGCGTATTTCTCCTTGAATTTATCCTGTATGGGACTCTCTGTGCTTCCTGGACTTGATTAACGATTTCCTTTCCCATATTAGGGAAGTTTTCAACTATAATCTCTTCAAATATTTTCTCAGTCCCTTTCTTTTTCTCTTCTTCTTCTGGAACCCCTATAATTCGAATGTTGGTGCGTTTAATGTTGTCCCAGAGGTCTCTGAGACTGTCCTCAGTTCTTTTCATTCTTTTTTCTTTATTCTGCTCTGCAGTAGTTATTTCCACTATTTTATCTTCCAGGTCACTTATCCGTTCTTCTGCCTCATTTATTCTGCTATTGATCCCATCTAGAGTATTTTTCATTTCATTTATTGTGTTGTTCATCATTGTCTGTTTCATCTTTATTTCTTCTAGGTCCTTGTTAACTGCTTCTTGCATTTTGTCCATTCTATTTCCAAGATTTTGGATCATCTTTACTATCATTATTCTGAACTCTTTTTCAGGTAGACTGCCTATTTCCTCTTCATTTGTTAGGTCTGGTGGGTTTTTATCCTGCTCCTTCATCTGCTGTGTGTTTTTCTGTCTTCTCATTTTGCTTATCTTACTGTGATTGGGTTCACCTTTTTGCAGGCTGCAAGTTCGTAGCTCCCGTTGTTTTTGATGTCTGTCTCCAGTGGCTAAGGTTGGTTCAGTGGGTTGTGTAGGCTTCCTGGTGGAGGGGACTAGTGGCTGTGTTGTGGTGTATGGGGCTAGATCTTGTCTCTCTAGTGGGCAGGTCCACGTCTGGTGGTGTGTTTTGGGGTGTCTGTGGACTTATTATGATTTTAGGCAGCCTCTCTGCTAGTGGGTGGGGTTGTGTTCCTGTTTTGCTATATGGTTGGCATAGGTTGTCCAGCACTGTAGCTTGCTGGTCGTTGAGCGAAGCTGGGTGCTGGTGTTGAGATGGAGATCTCTGGGAGATTTTCGCCGTTTGATATTATGTGGGGCTGGGAGGTCTCTTCTTGACGAGTGTTCTGAAGTTGGCTCTCCCACCTCAGAGGCAGAGTCCTGACTCCTGGCTGGAGCAGCAAGAGCCTTTCATCCACTCGGTGTATAGCTCAGGGAAATCTACTCAATGCTCTGTTGTGACCCAAGGTTACTCAGCAAGCAGAGGACAAAGTCAGAATTCAAACTCAGGACTTCTGATTCTTCCCCTCGGGGCTTTTGCCACCAGCCTTTCCATGAAATATGTGACAGCAACTGTGAGAAATGATTTCCCCTTGAAGAGAGTCTGTGCTCACGTCCCTCGGCCACAAGTCATCAGCCAGGGCAGCAAATGGAGGAGAGTCATAACGCCAGGAAAACACAAATATCTTGTCCTCTGTGTTTCCTGGTGCGCGAGGAGAGGGGATTCAGAGCGCTGCTTAAAGGAGCTCCAGAGACGGGCGCGAGCCGCGGCTGAAAGCGCGGACCCGAGACAGGCATGAGACGCTAAGGCTGCTGCTGCCGCCACCAAGAAGCCTGTGTGCGAGCACCCTTCAGTGGGATTTAATCACTAAAAAAATTTCAATTTTTTTTTAAGTGAAGCAAACTTGTTCCATTTTCCTAATGTCAGTAAGCAGAAAGAGATACAAAGAGTTAGTGTGAATTTTTAGACATTTCCAATGTAAAATATCATTATTTTATTATCAACATTATTATCATGCAGCTCAATGACTCGGCCCTCTTTTTTTTTTTTTTTTTTTTTTTTATTTTCCCCTATTTTTGCGGTACATGGGCCTCTCACTGTCGTGGCCTCTCCCGTTGCGGAGCATAGGCTCCAGACGCGCAGGCTCAGCGGCCGTGGCCCACGGGCCCAGCCGCTCCGCGACATGTGGGATCTTCCCGTACCGGGGCACAAACCCGTGTCCCCTATATCGGCAGGCGGACTCCCAACCACTGTGCCACCAGGGAAGCCCGACTCGGCCCTCTTTTAGTGGTTTACGGATTTCAGATTGTCAGGGAAATTACATATAATTTGTTTTCCAAATTAAATTATTAGGCATGGCTTGTGCACTCAAAATTTAACTTGGAAGAGCATTTAATAATTAAAATGTCAAGTGTCAGGAAAAGGGAAAACATCTCCCGCCCTTTCAATTATGTTTGCTGGGAAAGCCAAATTAAAAAGTTTGGGCCTAATAAGAGATATAATGAAGGGAGGGAGGTGTTGTGGCTGAGGACTCTTTCAGAACTTTGACTCAGTACAAATCATTTATTTTTGATGATTTAATCAAAATCATAAAGTATATAATTTATATATACTTTATAATATATTTATATATACTTTATAATGTAATTTATAATGTATACTTTATACATTATAAAGTATATAATTTAATCTTTGTTGTATAGAATATTAAATCCTGAAATCTGATGTAGTCAAAAATTTGTCCAAATATTTATAGAAACTGCTGACCTTTCAAAAGAGGAGGGTTAAATGTGATCGTTTCACCCAGTTCAGGTGGAGAATTGGAGGACCACACAGAAAAGTGTCTTGCTTTACCTTGGACAGTGGCAAAGGAAAGATTAAACACCAACTCTCTTATATATATTCCTGATCTGGGGCTCTTTCAGCTGCACCCTAGGCTGTCACATTTCTATAGTGCCAGAGTTACGGAAGTGAAAAAGCAGGGCTGCCTTTAGGCATCAATTGAGTGACTGGTTTATGTAATCTACATGGTCTCTCCTAACTATAGATGGCATAATTTCTAGTGGAAGATTTCTAGGATGAACACTACATAGATATAGATGGCAACACTACATAGACGGCAATCTCCATCTTTTCCAGGAAACCAAACAAAAGCAGGCAACAAAGAGAAGTAAAAACAAAAACACAAACTCCATTGTCTGAGAAACTATAAAAGGGAATGTGAAATAATTTGTAAAAGGTACCAAAATCAGTTTAGTTTCCTGCAAGAGACATTAGGCATGATCAAGAGAAGCAAGGGAGAGAGATGTTGGAGATAGAGATAGATGGAGATAGAGATGGAGATGAGAGAGAGAATACACCTTCCAGCTCCAGAACTGTGAGAAAATTAATTTCTGTTGTTTAAGCCACCCAGTCTATGGTATTTTGTTAGGACAGCCTGAGTGGAATAATACATATACCTAACGCTTTAAATTTAGAGACTGCATGATTTTTTCCCCCCAAATGGCCCAGGGATTGGCATAAAAGAATATGGGGTTGGTCCCATATTTTTGGCCACACAGTAATTTTTATGATTTACTATAAAAGTAGAAATAGTATAGACACTGTGATTGTAACATACTAAAGTGGGAAAATAACAAAAAGAGAGAAGATAACAGCCCTACCTTTAGAAAATTTTTAAAAAACCCCACAAAACTTAAACAACTTTTCATTCAAGGAGGAAGTGCAAACCAAAATTTGTGGAGCAGCTATAAAATAATGATAATAAAAACTCCATGGGAGTATAATTGCTTTACAATGGTGTGTTAGTTTCTGCTTTATAACAAAGTGAATCAAAGCAATTATACTCCAATAAAGATGTTTCAAAAAAAACTTAAAAAAATAAAAATAAATTGCTTTTGAAAAAACACCCCCAAAACCCCATGGGATACAGCTCAGTGTTCCCAAGAAGAATATACTGACTTACACAGATGTAGAAAACAAACTTATGACTACCAGGGGAGTGGGGGAGGGATAAATTGGGAGATGGGGATTGACATATACATACCACTATATATTAAATAGATAACTAATAAGGACCTATTATATAGCACAGGGAACTCTATTCAGTACTCTGTAATGAGCTATATGGGAAAAGAATCTAAAAAAAAGTAGATATATGTATATGTATAACTGATTCACTTTGCTGTACACCTGAAACTAATGTTGTAGATCAACTATAATAAAGTGAAGTAAGTCAGAAAGAGAAAAACAAAAAAGAATATACTGACTTAAACATTAATATCAATAAAACTAGTATGAATGAAAATAAAGTATGAAGTGTTTGATTCAAAAATCAGAAAGGAAACAACAAAATGAACCAAAGGAAAAAAGAAAGAAAGAATTAAAAAATGAAGATAACAGCAAGAAAAAAAACAACCCTCTAGAAAATAGAAAAAATATATAATAGGCAAAACTAAAAGCTGATTGTTTGAAAAAAATTGAACCTACCATTTTTTATTTGAAAAGAAAATAAAGGTCAGAAAATACAGGTGTACATAACCCAGGTCCCTTGGCAATTAAAGGGATCACAGGAAATGAATTTATTTGACTCTAAGAAAACAAATGTTTTTTTTAACATCTTTATTGGGGTATAATTGCTTTACAGTGGTGTGTTAGTTTCTGCTTTATAACAAAGTGAATCAGTTATACATATACATATGTTCCCATATCTCTTCCCTCTTGCGTCTCCCTCCCTCCCACCCTCCCTATCCCACCCTTCCAGGCGGTCACAAAGCACCGAGCTGCTATCCCTGTGCTATGTGGCTGCTTCCCACTAGCTATCTACCTTACGTTTGGTAGTGTATATATGTCCAGGTCTCTCTCTTGCTTTGTCACAGCTTACTCTTCCCCCTCCCCATATCCTCAAGTCCGTTCTCCAGTAGGTCTGTGTCTTTATTCCTGTCTTACCCCTATGTTCTTCATGACATTTTTTTTTTTCTTAAATTCCATATATATGTGTTAGCATACGGTATTTGTCTTTCTGACTTACTTCACTCTGTATGACAGACTCTGGGTCTATCCACCTCATTACAAATAGCTCAATTTCGTTTCTTTTTATGGCTTGAGTAATATTCCATTGTATATATGTGCCACATCTTCTTTATCCATTCATCCGATGATGGGCTCTTAAGAAAACAAATTTTAAAACAGACAAAATAGGTAATTTTCAAGTGAAGTATAATTTGTCAAAACACCTAGATGAGACTGTAAAATCTCAACAAACTGAATTTCATAGGAGAATGTAAGGGAACTTGGCAAATCATTCCTTTCCCAAATTACTGTATCTGATTGTTTCACAGGTGAAATTTATCAAAGCCATTAATAAGCAGAGATTCCAATTTTTAAAAAATTGTTCCAGAAAATAAAACTGGACGTTTGAAGAAAACTTCCAAATTCTTTTAATGAAGAATCATGTCAATACCAACATTAGACAAAGAATGTTTAAAAATGAAAACTAAAGAACAACCTCAGTTATAAATATTGATATAAAATGCTAAATAAAATATTAGCAAATAGAATCTAGCAGCATGTTAAAAAAATACATTGAGTTCAAATGGTGTTTATCCTAAAAATGCAAGGATGATTCAATATTAGGAATTCTGTGAATACAGTTTATTGTATAAATACTATGAAAAGAAAATATGTCATCAAATCTTTAGGTCTATAAAATCATTTGACATCAAAAGCATTCTTATTAAAAGCACTCAATATCATGATAATATCCCAGCCCAAATCCAGCATCATGCTTAAGTACTGACAAAGTTTTATCTCTAAGTGAGGAAGAAGACACAGACAGAATGTCACCACCATTAATTAACGCTGTTAATATGGTACTTTCTCATGTAACAAAAGAGAGAAAAAAGATATAAAAATTGAAAAAAAGAAAAACCATGACCGTATGTTTGTATATCCAGAAAAGGCTAGAAAAGCAACTAAAATAATTCAGTGAGTGGGTGAGTTAAAAATTAATATGTACACATCAACAGCTTTTATATATACACAAAACATTGTTAGATGTTATTATAAAGTATTACCTTTTGTATTTGCAACAAAAAGATTTTCAAATACCTAGGAAGATTTCTGTTTCTTGGAAGATGTAGTAGATGTGCTTTTCCCTATTCCTTTCATTGAGTCTAAGGAAACACTGTGGAAATTACATATGAAACCCCAGAAGGTTCTGAAAGGTGGAGTGAAAAGGCTGTCTGGCTGAAGATCTCAGAACCAGGGAGCAGCCTAGTGGTAAGAGCTCTGGGTTTTCTTTTTTTCCTTCCAACTTGGAGCTAAGAACCTGGTAACCCCCAGATGCCAGGTAAAACAGGGCCCCACAGAAGCCTACTCTCTCTTGCTAAAGGATGAAGAAAGGTGCAACCTAACAAGACAGAAAACTTTTAGACAATAACCTCTCTACTCCAGCCAACTATCATAGAGAAAATCTGTGTCCACTTCCCACCCCTGCACTGCTGGCAAAGGCAGAGAGGAGACCCTAGATTTCTAAACTCACCAGGCTGAAATGAACACCCCAAACTGTCCACCTTCTCCTGGCTGGGGGAGGTGTAAGAGAAGGCCAAGTAGGGAGCTGGGGCTTTAGCCTTCCAGGAGGCATTCCCCACCTCCCTGCTGGGTGGTATCAGGGGAAGCCTAGAGGAGAGTCAGGACTTTTACCTCCATCCAGCAATAGTGGACACCAGGTGGGAAGCCTAGTCCTAGCCTGCTGAAAATGCATGAGGAATTTTGTCAAACACTTTTTCTTCTTTAGCCTGTTGATGTGATGGATTGGTTTGAACTGGTTTCTGAATGCTGAACCAGCCTTAGATACTTGGAATAAATCCCACTTGGTTATGGTGTACATATTTTGTTGGATTCAATTTGCTAATATTTTGTTGAGGATTTTTACATCTATGCTTATGAGGGCTATGGTCTGTAGTTTTCTTGTAGTGTCTTTATCTGATTTTGGTACTAGGATGATGCTGGCCTCATAGGACTGTCACCTCTGCTTCTATCTTCTGGAAAAGATTGTGAAGAATTGATATAATTTTTTTCCTTAAATGTTTGGTAGAATTCACCTGTGAAACCATCTGGACCTGGCACTTTCTGTGTTGGAAAGTAATTAATTATTGATTCAACTTATTTAGAAGATACAGGCCTATTCAGAAAATCTATTTCACCTCCTGTGAGTTTTTGTAGATTGTGTCTTTCAAGGAATTGGTCTATTTCATCTAAGAATAACCAAAACCTCTGTAAAAGAAAAGCAAGAAGCCGGGCCAGAGCTACCACATAAAAAAATAGACCACATTTCTCCAGGTATTAAAATATTATGACCCAGGAAAATGAACAGTGGACACACACAGATAACTTAAAGCAAAATTAACAGAGAAATTTTAAACGGAAACAAATTTAAAATGTGTAACAGAGCTAATATCTATCATGTTTAATGGACTTTTACAAATTGGTAAAAACAAACAAAAGACAATATAATAGAAAAATAGATTAAAAGTGAATAAGTAATTTACAGACGAACAAATACAAATGGCCAATAAACATATAAGAATATGCTCATGTTCACTAGTAGTGAGTAAAATATAAATTAAAGCAGCCATTAACTTTCCCTTTATACCTAGCTGATTGTCAAAAACTAAAATGAATGAGGATAATAATAATTTTAGGTAGGAATGTATGGAAAAGTCTATATTCATAAACTTCTGAAATGAGAATTGCCATAGACTTTTTCGGCAAGTAATTTGATACTGTCTCCTGAAATTCAAGCTACAGTCTTACAGTCGACTGCAGCTCACACAATGGGTAACTTCTGCCAATTCATGAGGGATCCTGGAGAAAGCCAGGCCCTCAGGGTATAAGTTTTAGGTCAAAGAGGGGCATGTAACCCAAGGGAACACCAAGATTAAATGTTGGGGATGTGATCCCGCTACATACCATTTCACAAGCGTGTTGAATGGTGGTCATATTGATTCAGTCTGCACACTTATCAAACCCCTGCTCTATACCGGGTATCCCGCTCACTTTTAGGAATAGAGTAAGAAAGAGAAACTGGCTTCCCAGCCCTGATCCCCAGGGGTAAGAATTTGGAGCAAAGTAGTCATTTGGAGCAGGACACATCAAGGTCTGCACTCTGCCTGGCTCACTGTCCAGTCCAGGCTCCTCAACAGTGCCAGGGGAGCTAGTTTTAGTTCTTTCTTCCTTGGACCACTTCCATCTTCTTCTTTTTTTCTTTTAACAATTTTCTTTTTAATTGAAGTATAGTTGATTTACAATGTTGTGTTAATTTATGCTGTACAGCAAAGCGATTGTTATACATATATATAATTTTTCTAACATCTTTATTGGAGTATAATTGCTTTACAATGGTGTGTTAGTTTCTGCTTTATAACAAAGTGAATCAGCTATACATATACATATATCCCCATATCTCCTCCCTCTTGTGTCTCCCTCACACGCTCCCTATCCCACCCCTGTAGGTGGTGACAAAGCCCCGAGCTGATATCTCTGTGCAATGAGGCTGCTTCCCGCTAGCTGTCTCTTTTACATTTGATAGTGTATATATGTCCATGCCACATTCTCACTTCGCCCAGCTTACCCTTCCCCCCTCCCCGTGTCCTCAAGTCCATTCTCTATGTCTGTGTCTTTATTCCTGTCCTGCCCCTAAGTTTTTCAGAACCACTTTTTTTTGATTCCATATATATGTGTTAGCATATGATATTTGTTTTTCTCTTTCTGGCTTACTTTACTCTGTATGACAGACTCTAGGCCCATCCACCTCACTACAGATAACTCAATTTTGTTTCTTTTTATGGCTGAGTAATATTTCATTGTATATATGTGCCATATCTTCTTTATCCATTCATCTGTCGATGGACATTTAGGTTGCTTCCATGTTCTGGCTATTGTAAATAGAGCTGCAATGAATATTGGGGTACATGACTCCTTTTGAATAGTGCTTTTCTCAGAGAGTATGCCCAGTAGAGGGATTGCTGGGTCGTATGGTAGTTCTATTTTTAATTTTTTGAAGAACCTCCATACTGTTCTCCATAGTGGCTGTATCAATTTACATTCCCACCAGCAGTGCAAGAGGGTTCCCTTTTCTCCACACCCTCTTCAGCATTTCCTGTTTCTAGATTTTTGATGATGGCCCTTCTGACCGGTGTGAGGTGATACCTCATTGTAGTTTTGATTTGCATTTCTCTAATGATTAGTGATGTTGAGCATCCTTTCGTGTGTTTGTTGGCAATCTGTATATCTTCTTTAGAGAAATGTCTATTTAGGTCTTCAGCCCAATTTTGGATTGGGTTTATTTTTATGATATTGAGCTGCATGAGCTGCTTGTATATTTTGGAGATTAATCCTTTGTCAGTTGCTTCATTTGCAAATATTTTCTCCCATTCTGAGGGCTGTCTTTTTGTCTTGTTTATGGTTTCCTTTGCTGTGCAAAAGCTTTGAAGTTTCATTAGGTCCCATTTGTTTATTTTTGTTTTTGTTTCCCTTTCTATAGGAGGTGGGTCAAAAAGGATCTTGCTGTGATATATGTCATGAAGTGTCCTTTGTTTTCCTCTAAGAGTTTTATAGTGTCTGGCCTTACATTTAGGTCTTTAATCCATTTTGAGTTTATTTTTGTATATGGTGTTAGGGAGTGTTCTAATTTCATTCTTTTACATGTGGCTGTCCCAGTTTTCCCAGAACCACTTATTGAAGAGGCTCTCTTTTCTCCATTGTATATCCTTGCCTCTTTTATCAAAGATGAGGTGACCATACGTGTGTGGGTTTATCTCTGGGCTTTCTATTCTGTTCCATTGATCTCTCTTTCTGTTTTTGTGCCAGTACTATACTGTCTTTTTTTTTTTTAAATAATTTATTTATGGCTGTGTTGGGTCTTCGTTTCTGTGCAAGGGCTTTCTCTAGTTGTGGCAAGCGGGGGCCACTCTTCATCGCTGTGCATGGGCCTCTCACTATCGAGGCCTCTCTTGTTGCGGAGCACAGGCTCCAGAAGTGCAGGCTCAGTAATTGTGGCTCACGGGCCCAGTTGCTCCGCGGCATGTGGGATCTTCCCAGACCAGGGCTCGAACCCATGTCCCCTGCATTGGCAGGCAGATTCTCAACCACTGCGCCACCAGGGAAGCCCCAGTACCATACTGTCTTGATTACTGTAGCTTTGTAGTATAGTTTGAAGTCAGGGAGTCTGAATCCTCCAGCTCCGTTTTTCTTTCTCAAGATTGGTTGGATATTCGGAGTCTTTTGTGTTTCCATACAAATTGTGAAATCTTTTGTTCTAGTTCTGTGAAAAATGCCATTGGTAGTTTGATAGGGATTGCGTTGACTCTGTAGAATGCTTTGGATAGTATAGTCATTTTCACAGTGTTGATTCTTCCAATCCAAGAACATGGTATATCTCTCCATCTGTTTATATCATCTTTAATTTCTTTCATCAGTGTCTTATAGTTTTCTGTGTACAGGTCTTTTTTCTCCTTAGGTAGGTTTTTTTCTTTTTCTTTTTTTTTTTTTTGTGGCACA